>NW_017535407.1:109546-146752 GCF_001853355.1 Bactrocera latifrons
GAAATTTACTTGTTTAATTGTTTTTCGACTTTATTTATAAAGCTTTGTGTTAATTTTTCTCATTTTTCCGCAATTTATAAGTTCATTTTTTCATACTTTATATTATCAATCATTTTAGTTTTCTTCAAATTTTTACTTATTTTTACATATTTTGTCTATAATTTTTTTCAATTAATTTAATATTTTTTTCAACTTGCAAGTTTTTATTATTATATAAATTTTTTTTAAATTAATTTTTACTTACGATTTTGAATAATTTTTTTTTTCATGTGCAACTCTCACGTTATTATTATTTTTTAAATTTCATGTTTAGTTTAATTTGTACTGTTTTTGATATTTTCTTAATTTTTTATAATTGTTTTGCAACTTGCTTATTCATTTTCACTTTTTCCACTGCTGAGTCCCCCTTTAGTTTAAACTAATTCAATTTTTCACCGCTTTGCACACTCACACATTATCATATGTACATGTGTATATACCTCCATACGAATCCGTTGGACATTTCTTGTCGCCTGTTTTTCTCTTGCTTTCCTTCCATTTTATTTATATTATTGCTGTTGTTGTTTTTGCTGTTTTATCGCGTAAATGTCACGATTGTCTTGTCTTGTTTTCAATTAAATTTTTTTCGATTTTTTTCGGAAATTCGTGTTGATTTTGCGCGACCAACGCCAGTTTGGCATTTATCATTGTTTGGCTGTGTTTTTCTGGCAATTTGCCTGCAAGACGACGGATTTCTGCCTTTTTTGTTGTTGCTGCTAATGTTCTATTGCTGGCAACACAACACTTAGAAGAAATTAATTCAAATAAAATTTGAGCAAAATTTAGAAGAAACTCTGCAGGTGTTTTTGGTTTTTCCAATAAAAACTTTTGGTTTTGAGTATTCTTCGGTAGAGCTATAATTGTCACTAGGAAGATCTCTCAGGTTACACGCATTTAGGCCCTACCGTCTGCTTTCAAGCAGTAAAATTAGTACTTACTCAATCAATCAAAAACAAGTTCCTATTATTGTCTAGCTGTCATTGAAGATTCTTCGAAACAGGTCCTAAAATGAACAATGGCCTATGTTACTTACATATTTCCTAAGGGTTCGATTAAAATATTGAAGAAAATGGGTTTCCGAACATATACCACTCATTAATAGATAATATGAAAACCATGGATGGTATTTCCGAAAAGTAAAGCTCTTCATAAGAGTTCATAAACCAAATGGAGATGAAAAGTTACCCATGTGGAAAATTTTTGATCGATGTTCGACTCAGATGCAAGCAAAGCACGACCTAAAGAGGCTTTCAAAAAAGTTGCAAAGTGAAGTTCTTCGAGAAAGCAGGCAATCGAAAGATATCAACTGAATATGTAAATCGTATTACAAACTTTTTATCCAAAAGGAAGATTAATAAATGCATCAACTGTTGCCTCGAAAGTCTATAATTCTACCAGATAATGTACATTTGTAGCTTCAGCTGACTCTATGGAATAAATATCTGAGTTTAAGAAACAAGAAAAGGCTGCTCTGACGAGTAAAGGGCATTCTAGTGGTATTTTTCACATAATCATTTATTTTAATCTACTCCTGCTCTATCATATTTTTTTGTTTGCAAACAATTGGATATCAAACTGAGATTCGTATCGAAAACATCCAGCAAAATAGTATAAGTATGTCCAAAAGTGATGGTTAAAGATTGATATCTCTTTTCTCAGATTGGTGATTCTGTTTTCTGAAGTTTCATGGCCTTCTTCTAACAACTTTTCCTTTCCGGTTTTCGCCCACTCTATCCTCACACTATTCCGCTAGTTCACAGTCAAGCTTGATTAAATTCCACGAGTAAAGCTGACCTCCTCGATTTACAGAAAAACAGGCGAAAAGCTTAGGTAATACGAATTGAAAATGATAGAAACAAAACTTTTCCATAAGCCTTTCAAATAGTTGTCCAAAACCCTAAGAAATGCAGTTGACTATTACTACTAATACTACTCTGAAAAAACTACTCATTTTCGTCAAATGATGTTTCATAATGAACTGTCTCATTCTCAACCCGTTGCCAATTTCCATTATCTATACAAAGAAATGTCAAAATCACACAAGATATTATAAAAAAAAAAGATAGCGATGACAGTTTGGAGTTTTTGAAGGCTCTTTCATCTCACTGTGATAGGAAGTCACACATTTATATATCAGGACAACCGAAACGTATGCTATCCAGATCAGCCAGAGGAGAACTTAGGCTTTCAACGGCTGGAAATGTCCTTATATGTCATAATGCTGGAATCTATAAATAATACATACTTTATGACTTTTTATACCTAGAACTGGGTATGTTAAGTTTGCCATGAATTTTATAATGCCCAGAGAAAACATTTGAGGCCCCAAAATGTATATATGTGTACATACATAATTGATCAGCGTGACTGTCTATCTGTCTGTCTGTATATACGCGGAGTAGTCCCTCATCCATATTATCAATATCGATCTGAAATTTTGCACAGCCTTTTTCTCATCAAGAAGGTGCTAATTTCTTGTAAGAGCCAATTCCGGGCAAGTATAGTGTATAGCTGGCATCAGAATAGATTTCGCCTGCATCTGCGTGTCGGCACTTGAAGTCACGCTGAATCTCACACCGCTTCAACTAGTAGTCAATCAGGTAGCCAACACACATACTCCTCCAAATCTCAGCAGAAGAGTTTGGTAGAGGTAAGGTAATCGCTTCCTAGCGCATGAAGGACTTAAGTGACAAAATACCACTGGTTATGTTCCTAAGGAACGTCATTAATTATTAAGAAGTTCAAGTTTACCATCAGCAGAAGGGCTGAATTGAACGATTCCGCTCTCGAGCTACTGCTAAGGATAGCACAAGTGATACACCGACGGCCCGAAAACATCATTGTCCAGAAGTCTTTGCTATAAGTCGGTGCATAGAGATAAACATCGAACGCAACGAACGTATAATTATACTTAGCGATAGTCAAGCGGCACTTAAAGCAATCAAGCCTACGAAATCAGATCGCTACGTGGTGCAAGAGTGTAGAGAACGGCAGAACAGTGTATCAGGACAAACTCAGGATACTTGTCGCCTTCTGGCCATTGTAAGTTCAAAAAGCACTTATATAACATGGCTGCACAAGAGCGAATTGCCGGTTCTGCGACATGGAGCCTGAAACTCCAGAACACCTGCTAATTTATTGCAAAACTGTCTGTGAGCACAGGATAAAAGCTCTGTCCATGTTTTCAAATAGACATCACATCACCTCAATAGCACCGTATACCGAAATTTATCAATTTGCTGGGGTTAAATAAGTCATTGTGGCTTAGGTGAGGGCACAATAGACCTTACATCGCGGTGCAATCCTCTTTTAATTATCTAATCTAAATAGCTGTCATACAAACTTAACGATCTCAATCAAATCCTTATATAGAAAACCTTTTATTTCAAAAGATGTCTTCATGAAATGGGACATAGATTATTAAGTAGAGTAATACTACATTCTCCGAACAAATTGTCTGGATCGGCATACCATAACATATAGCTGCCATACAAACTAAGCGATCATAATAAAGTTTGACGGGATTTCTTGACTAAATTTGACATGGATTATTATCCAAGGCCACGCTGTAATTTTCGAATAAATTCGTCACATCGGACCACAACCAAAAACTTTTATACATTTTTATACCCTTCTATGTTGTAAAAAATACACAGTTTAAGGATATTAAAGCTTCGTTGCAGCAGAAGTTAACTTGTTCTCCTGCTCAAAACGCTAAAGTTCCTGCCAAAAAATATAAGGCGCTTTTGAAAATATCGCTTTAAATATGTATATCTCCAAGTAAATGCACTAAACTGAAGATAATCTTGGTTATAATATGTGTAGATCAGGTCTATTGCTGCACTTGTGTAGTTCGAACGTGTGCTACGAACGGTAAATGCAATTTACGGCTGTTACTTACTTACAGTTACAGTTGTTCGCGTGTGTTTGCCGATGTATTTCATTTTCGACAGCAGTTTTTCGTGTGCAGTTGTTGTTGTCGCAAGAAGCGTAGAATAACAGCGAATTTGTCACGATGCCACGTCGCAGGAACGTGAGCTAAAGACGATATTGCGGAAAACCCAGCAACAAGAAGCCATGAACGGCTTGAGCGATTGCCGCAACGTGAGGTGTTGAAACGCAAACACAAACGCTGTGTGTGTGTGTGTGTGTGTGTGTGTTTTCGGTTTTCCATATTTTTGTTAAAATATTCATTACTTTGGGAAAATTGAAAGTTTACGGCGGCATTGTGCAATACAATGATATTGCAGTTGTTTTTGTATTGCAATAATATTGTAGCGCGAAATCGCATGGCGTGTGGTCAAGAATAGTAAGGGTGTGGATTGTAGGTAAATGAAAATTAAAATCATTTCAAAACGGCTGTCTTAATGCTTGAAGTATGTTTGAAAACCGATATGAAACTAAAACAGCAACCGTTTTAATTTCATAACTTAGTGCTCAGTGCTGTGGAGCTTTAACATTTGGAACACGTCAGTTTTCTATTAATTATTTTAGACTGGAGTTTGTCTGATGGTGTGCAAAATACAACATTAAATTTAATTATTTTTAAGAACTATGTTACTGCGAATGGTCTTAACTTTGTCAACTTATGTAAATATCAATGGAACCTGAGAATCAAAAGACCCATCGATGAAATATTTGCCTTGAAATTCAACCGAAACTCAGTATGCCCAAAAGACACTTCTAAGACTAAATTGCTGAAAATGAGATGTAAAACTCTTACGGTTAGACTTGATAGCTGAACCAGAAAGCGCCTTGGGCTATATGTAGTACTTTGTGATGCTACAAACATAGAAATCCAGTGTTTAATCTCATGAGTTCGGAAATTACCTCATGGTCTATACATATTTGATCAGGTGCTAAGGTAGGATAATATTTTTTCAAATTTTGTTTTTTAGCAATTTCTGTTCCCTTATACCCTTAGGATTAATATAGAAACCCACTTTATTATTGGACGATTTCGAAAAAGGCCCAAAAATAATAATACCGCTCGAAGTGCGGAGCGCTTGGAGTGCACACCTCAAACTTTAAACGCGTATTTCTCAAAACACAGTTTTTTAAACCGGCGGACATGATTCCGGTCGAACTGCTCAACCGATTTGCTTAACTTTGTTGTCCCTACAAGATTCATAATTTTTTATAATTTATTGGCAATGTTATGACAAAATTTGTGTAAAAAAAAAGTTAAAAAAACATTAATTATTTTTTTATTCTTCAACATCTTCTCATGATAGTAATAGGGACGATAACCATTCACGTACTTTTTAAGACGAAATTGGGTTTTTGTGTTTCAGCTGATCCAAACATGAGAAATCGTGTCCGCCACTAAAAAAACGCATCTCATTCACCCCAGCCATTTCTCCGACAGATGTCATCAAAAAATTCCAAAAAAAAAATGGTTTTATACACTCCACGACATACCTCATGAGATGTGAAAAAAGTTCTATTGTAGAATAAAAATTTCTATGAAAATAAAATGTCAAAATGACAGGCCAGATTACCCTATTGATCCCTTAACTTATATTTCCGCCAGTTCGGTGGGATATCTGAGTGTGTGAGCTCCCAAGTGTCTAAGTCTTAATCACAGAAAAGCGGGAAAATCAAGAAGAAAGTGTTGAGATGTTGCCACTTCGTCTTCTTTCATACAAAACCTGCAGCTGACGTCCGATAAGTATGGACGCTGCTAGGATAATTGCTTGTTAGAAGTTCACAACTAGGAAGAGGCTAGTCTCACTAGATCTCTTATAATCAATCTAGAGCCAAAAGAATTTTGCGAAAACGTAATATTTGTTGCTGGCCCAGCGCGAGCTCCGGCTATCTAGTAGGACGCTCGAAGAGAGGGAAGAACCCATGCGCTCCCATGCTACTAATAGCACGGCTAGTACCCTTGCCAGCTCATCAGCTTTACATTTACCAAGACTAGAACTCTTTTTCAACAGGAAAAACTAAAATATACATATTTTTGTAATGCATGACAAATTCCACGAAGCCAAGTGTGTCTGGAAAGTATTTGTTGTCATTAAGGGTTGAGCTAATATTGGACAAGTTGAGATGAAACATGTTTTTAAAAATGACCCAGTCTTCCAGCTCTTGCATTACCTTCGCGGTACTAGCTTGTTTGAGCAGAGAAAGAAACATAAAGAATTTCTCTGACTTTTGTAAAAAAAATAGTAGAGACTGTTTCGAATCCGGATCCTCTAGGGAAGGAAATGAAAGGGACTAGTTTTGGAAAAAAATATGAAAAAGGGATATATTATTAAAGATTATTTATTGCTATCCTCGATTACTTCTTCTTTAGAAACAAGTTTTAACGATAAACGCAGACAACTTAGAAACTTTTTGAATGAAGGAAAAAAGCTCCTAGGGGGTCTTTCGTCGAGCAAAAAATTATATTTTCAAAAAAAATAAAAACTTTCTCATATAAAAATGTATATTTTATTTAAAAATATTTACAAAAATTTTGTGCAAAATTTAAAGGAAAATATTCAAAAATATACAATTTCGACGTAACTTTGGGCAATTACTCGTAAAACGAGTGTCTCGACGTGGTGCAGCCCACTTTTAGGTGAAATCACATAACCCAAGACTAGCCCGACCAATCTCAAACAAATTTAGTGAAATTTCACTTCAATTAGAGTTGTTTTTTTTTTCACTTCGCTTTTGAGCTCCTTCTTCGCTCATGACACCTTCGTGAAAAATCAAGAAATATTTTCAGATATTGCGCAGAGTTTGCCATGGTATCGCTAAAAGAGCACGAAGATATGAGAACTTTTTCCGAAAAATTTTTGTCAATTATTCGAAATCGATTTGGAAATGAAAGCTTTGAGCAAACTAAAAGCTTCGAAGCCACTACAAAGCTCTGCTACGGGCTTTATAACTATTTCGAAATAAATTTGGAAATGAAAGCTTTGAGCAAACTGAAAGCTTCAAAGGCACTCCCACGCTCTGCTATGGGTTACACAACTTTTTGTTTTTAAATCAAATTAGAGCAGTTTTTACTACTTTAAACTTATAAAAATTTCATTAAGCCCCTTAAAGCTAACTGAATACACATTAATACATTAAACAATTTCATTTAAAAAAATTGAAATTTCACCGAAATTTGTTTGCAAATAAATCTTTTTTTTCGAGTGAAAAATCAATCAATTTTGAAAGCAACGCTGCCAATTGTTTGCAATTTCGGAAGCTGCTGATTTCCCGCTATGACACAAAAGCAAAGTCAATAACAGAAAGCAACAACAACAAAATGCAATCACAGCAAACTTTTCATTGACAATCAAATGCAAGGCGACAAACACACATACATACACAGGCGCTTAACCGATATTTTTATGTTGCATGCATGTGCGCGTATTGTTGTTGTTGTTGTTGAAACAACAATCGCACAATTTCGAATTTCCTTTGCAGACAAAAGGCAGCTTCCCGCTGACGCGGCCCAAAATGCAGCTAACGCTACGTGTGGCGCTTCTGTTGTTGCAAGCACAGGCGAATGCAACTGCGTGCACGAGTTTGCGTTTGCGTGTGTGTGCGTTGTTCTGTATTTTTGGGCATTTGCTTTGTTGCTCAACCGTTGCCCCCACTGGGGACGCATCGCTGGCGTCATATCTTCGGCCGCTGCAGCTGGCATGGCGACGTCATAGAAAACGAGGCCTGCGGCTATTTTCGTTTGCCGCGCCACAAACACACACACGTATATATACATGCATACAGAGAGCGCTGAGTTATAAGCTGCAACGGCAATACATAATGCTAACGGCAAAGGCACTAAAAGGTATGATGCTAATAAAATAGCAACAGAAATAGCTGTAGCAGAGGCCAAGAAGAAAGCGGCAGAAGGGAAGGGGAGCGCGCAAGCAACAGCAGGAGGCAAAGTGTAAATGGGCGATGCATATATACAGTTATGTGCGCAACGCGTTGCATGAGTAAGAACAATAACAACAACAATAACCACAATATGAACTGGGCGCTGCGCTGCGGTTGCGTTTGTAATTGCATTGGCGCAGCAGCTGCGTGGTTGTGGCCCGTTAGTGCGCCGACCGCCCAACAGACTCACCGACCATTCGTCCACAACCGCAACAGAGCCATAACAATAACGCAAATGCTCGGCGCGAAAGCGGGTTGAGGTTAAAAACCGTTGCGCCAAAATAATAAAAACTGCGAAAAGTCAATAATAAAAAAGCCGACAGCGGTCAGTGGAGGTCAGCGCAGCGTGCGGTATATATATAAGCTGACCACTAGCCGCTAGCTTGCCGACCGCCACCTGCACCGCCCCACCTCATCCGGTCATGCTTTTGGTAGCACTTTAACGCTTTCGTTCTGCCAGTGCTGGCGCGCTTCCGCACACTGCGGCATACACTAACTTATCTACATATACACACATATATACACATACTTAYATACATATATATATATATTTATGTTTACACACCAAATTTTCATTCATTTTCCGCGCTAACTTTGGCCACATTTCCTTCTCAGCCTCAATTTCAGACGGTCTGCCTTTTTTATGGACACACTCCTCCCAGCCACATACACACATACAAACATATTTATAGATATGTACTTATGTACAGTTCCCTATGCGCTCTGCGCTGTTGGCTCGCGGCTATCAACTGGCGACTTAAGCAGGAAACAGCAACGCGTTGTAAAAATAGCGCATAAAGCGTTGGGGCAGAAATCTCCTAGTACACGGGTGCTAGCTGATTTACGAGCTCAATATCGGCGATTTTAATCGCTGGATACTTGAGAACTGCTAGTTTTAATACTCTGCGCCTCATGCGTGTGTGTGTCTATGCTGTTTGAAGTTTCCTTTTGATGGGCAGCTGGTTCGGGCAGCAAATTGAATTATCTCCCGGTTTGTTCTTCCTTTTGGAAAAAAATTTAAAAATGTATGTATTTTCAACAAAATATTGCAGAATATTTTCGAGTGCTGAAATCTTGTAGAAATTAATTATGTAATCATCGCTACTTAGATATTTCCTTCAGCGGAACTTTTGCAATGATTTTGAATTTGTGATACTCATTACTGGCCTCGCAGTAGCTTCTGAAGTATTGAAAACAACGTATTAGGTTGTAAAAAAAGTCTTGCGGTATTTTCGCTAGTTGGCGCTGAGAGCGCGTAGTTCTAGTTTTATTCGTCGCAACGGGTCATTCTATACCTTTTTTGAAAGCTCATTTCACGCGCTAACACGTGTTTGATTGATTGTCGTTTCTTTTAAGTCGTTCGTGAGTTATAGCGTCGCAAACATGGAGCAAAATAAAGAGAAAATACGGCATATTTTACAGTACYRCTACGATAAAGGCAAAAATGCATCTCAAGCCGCCAATAAAATTTGTGCAGTTTATGGACCCGATACAGTTTCCATTTCCACCGCACAACGATGGTTTCAACGTTTTCGTTCTGGTGTAGAGGTGRTCGAAGATGCGCCACAATCCGGAAGGCCTGTCGCCGAAAATTGCGATAAAATCGCTGAATTGGTCGAAAGAGACCGGCATAGTAGCAGCCATAGCATCGGTCAAGAGCTGGGCATGAGTCATCAAAAAAAATTTTATGAACAATTGAAAATTCAATAAAAAATACCGCAAGACTTTTTTGACAACCTAATATTTATGTTAAACAACCTTCACTAGGTTTATTATTGTAATTGGTTTTTCTATAAGAAAAAATATACCCAGCTTTAACGACGGTCCAATTAAAGACAAGAAGATTAAAGAGAAGACGACCTTGAAAAGGAATAGGCTAGAAGTACAAATACTGAAGTCTACTAGTCTACATATTTTCTTCAAGTAGTAGAAAACTCAAGGTATAGAAAATCTCTTTGAGGAGAAAACCAGAACCCCTACAAACAATATACATATACTAATTTTCTGTTGATACTCGATTCGTTATATTTGTTTCTGGCTGAACCTTAGAGAAGGATGAAGCCTTGTTAAAAAGTTCACGCAAGTAAGCAAAGTTCTCTGAGCGTCATTCACCTGTGAGTGTCCAAAAATGAATTTTTACATATGACTCAAGCAGGTGACGACTTCCGTTCTTAGATACATTGAAAGATCGATTTATACCATACCAATCAGGAATCCACTTAAATTATTATTTCGAATACTTTGGATCACGCAGGCGCTAAAGCAAAATCTAGCGGTATTTTCGGCTTGTGTGTGTGAACTGCTAGAGAGGAGTTACGTATGGCACAAAGCTTTTGGAAAGTTTAGTGTTCATTGACTATCTATTAACTTCAGTTATGCTTCCTGGCTGCTTAAGTGTTTTTTTCAAACCGAGATGGTAGCTACTAACATCTACTGTTCAAATTCAAAAAAGTGACTAACCACTCTGATAGTAAGACATCGAAACAAGCCTTTAGTTGAAGTTATGGAATGCTCAAGCTATAATATAATATTTTGATATAAGTGGAGAGGGAACCAGTCCACAACGGAATCGCAGATAATTTCCTAGCTAAAATACTGGAAAAAAGGCAGCTTAGCGGTACTACCAATTCATTGGAAAGGGATTGTTGCTCCGATCTCTTCGTGCGTTCCACCAATGGGCTGGGCTTTGGATGATTTTAGTAAGCGCTGACTAATTCTTGAACTATCGCAAAATCTTTTTTGTTCAAATTTATTCACAAAAGGTCCACTGAGCCATTGGACCTCAGTAAGGCCAGCCATTTAAGTGGTTCTGGTAATTTCTCTCTCGATGTCCACGATGTAAGGTTAAGAATATCACTAAATGCCAGGTGTAGAATCTATTGGGAATGAAGTACAAACTTCCTTCTTGGCTTTCCAAAATTATGGCTTAAGCACTTAGGGGCTCATATTTTCAAACTATCCGCTATTCAAAATACAGATAAAATCCCAAACAGATTTGGTCCACTTCTCAAAGCTATTTGTAGACTTAGAGGCTTAATTACAGGAGTTCTATTTTCTGATTTTAGCATGGACTGGAACTGGTCTGAATTAGGCATTGAAACCAACCTAACCTAAGAAGCATGTCATGTGTAATAAATGGCTTCCTTTTACGTTCGACCTGAGATCCAACTTAGAAACATCGATCTGAAATTTGGAACACGTTTGTTTCTCCCCAAGAAACATCTCATTTGTCGGTATCGCCGATATCTTACCAATATAGCATAAAGTTGCCTTCAAAGTAATATCCACTTGATGTAATTTACAAATGTCAACGATTTTACCAGTCCTCGAAATACTTTTACTAAGCACTTTTTGGGATTGCTCAGCTCTTTCAGCGAATTTAATTTTATCTCTTCGATCTACTGAAAACGGGTTCTATAGAGCAACAATTTCAGTTTGGGGGAACAAGAAAAATCAAGGGGAGACACATCTGATATCAGCGGTGATTGATCTGTGACATTCATTGCTATTTTAACTTTGAATTCAGTCACAATCGTGGCTCGATGCGATGGTGCATTATCACTGTGTCAATTCCATCAATTGTTCTTCCACAATTCTGGCCAATTCGGCGGATGTTCTCACGCTAACACCTCAATAGGGCTAAACCACAAATATCGCAAAAAACAATGAGCATCTATGCTTGCTTTATGAACGGCCTTGGCGTGTTTTTTGGCTCCGACATATTTCTTCCTTCCCTTCCAATGGTTTTTGACTTGTTTGCATATCAAACTCATAAACCCATGTCTCATAGGCGGTTATAATGTTCTCCATAAATGTATGATCGGAATTCACAAGATCAAGCATGTCCAAGGAAACCTTTTTAGGAATCTCTTTTTGGATTGAGCAAGAAAGAACGCGTTTCATACCCAAAAGATCCCCAAAATTATTCAAATGGACTCGCGAGAGATGTCAAGCTCTCTTGCCATCTTTCTAACACTTGTCTGACAATTTTCAAGCACCATATCTTTCACTTTTGTAATATTTTCATCAGTTGAAAAGGTCCAGAACGAGGCATGTCTTCTACGATCTCTCGACCATCTGTGCAGGCTTTGTACCACCCGCTGGCTTGTGTTTTTGGATCACCGTAACCTTTTACAATATTCCCAACGATTGACAGTAGATAGATATTATACTGTAGTCCTAGAGGTTGCTATCAGAATAAACCCAATACAAATGGCGCGAGCTAATTGCACGTAAAAAACTGAATTAGCAACAATTGACCGTTAATGGCTATAGAATTAGTGGGGTTGAAGTTTCGCTGAAAAATCACGCCCCATTTACACCGATAAGGTATAATCCACCAGCCCAGTCCATTAATCAATAAAATTGCCCCAAGTTGTAATTATTTTGCCAAGTGTATACTTTCGACACACAACAACAACATTYGGAGCTATTATAATTATTTACTAGTACATACTTGCATATATATAAATATATCTGTGTATGTGAGCAATGGGTTAGTAACGAGTTTTAACTTGGCAAGTCGACAAGTTGATATGCACCGCCTTAAAGGCCCTCACTAACGACTTTAATTGACCGTAATTAGCACATTAAAAGCGCTCGAACTAAAGCAAGCACTGCAAGCAAAAAAAATCAGCTGTTAAAAAATTTGCAAACATACAGACAACACAGACTTAGACAAAGAGGGTAACAATTTGCAATGCGAACGATTGCAGCTGTTGCAGTTGCCTTTGTTGTGGTGTTGCCGTGTTGCCATGTTGCATGTGTGGCAAAAGCGCGCGGCGCATAAGTTATAGCAACGTAGACCATGACTGTATACTTGTTGTTGTTTGTATGTAGCTGTAACGCATTGGCAATAGAGTTGCTTGCCTATATTTTTGTATAGAAGTTTATAAGCAAGCGTGTGTGCGGCCAGCAAATGAGTGTGGCGAATGCGCATGCGCAACAATCGTAGTGCAATAAAACAAAAAAAAAAAACAAAAAAAAAGCAGCAACAACGCAACAAAGAGAAAAAGTAACGGTGTGGTGGCAATCAGAAATCAGTTTAAAAACGCTGGCATTACGTGGATACATAGCGCAGGCGCGCATGCGCAGTTACTTATTCATATACATACATATGTACACGTGAGCATGTTGCATGCGGTGTTACGGTAATGTGCAACAAATATTTAAAAACCAATAAAAAATGCAGAATATGAGAAAACGCGCACAAATAACCATAAAATAAAAGGCAGTTGGTGGCAAAAATACCAAAAAAAAAAAGGAAAATATTTATAAGTATAAAACTAAGGCAACAATGCGCAATGAAGCAAAAATGCGTTAAAAAAGGTTCGATTTCATTAAAATGTAAGTCGGTTAATTACGAAATTTAAGTGTGCGAAATTATAATAAAATCTATGATTTTATATAGTAGATAAATATTCATATCATATACTTAAGTGGATAACCTACAAAGAAATTGAATGTGTGCAAATAATAGAGTTCAACGACACTATAGAGCAGGCGTATATACGTAGGTTGTACTTTATGTTTCAGGATTAAGCAACCCTCCTTAGCTCACAACCCATAACTCGCAAAGTTTGATATTTTTGATGTTATCATACTCAGAACATTTTGATATACGACCGCTATTTGTGTTGTTTACAGTAACATAAAATATTCATCTCGGCCAAAAATAGTATTAACGGGTGATCCAATTAGAGGTACTTTTTTCAATAATAAATACAGTTTGTGCAAGAACTGAAGCCGGTGTCCCTTCCCAAGCGACATCGCTTCGATCTACGGGATCTTGAAAAGTTGGAAGGAATCCGTCGTCAATTCACGAGCTGTCATTTCATCCAGAAAAAAACAAAGGTTTGGTGTGGTGGAATCATCGATCGATATTTCTTTAAAAATGCTGCCAATGAGTATGTAACCGTCAATGATGACCGTTATCGCGTTGAAGTTCGTGATCTCGGCGACGTTTGATTTAACAAGACCATGCCACTTCCCACTTATCATCAATCAATACATTTTTTGAGAGAACATTGCGGTGAGCCGATAATTTCAAATTTTGGTTCGTTCGATTGACCACCAAGATCGTGTGATGTCGTACCGTTAGACTTATTTCTGTAGGAATATGTAAAGTCTAAGGCCTATGAGGACAATCCCACTTCGATTCAGGCCTTGGAGCAACCGCTTGTCATTCGCCAGTTACTAGCGGAATTGCTCGACAGAGTCATCGGAAAATGGACCCACTGGATGGACGCACCCTTTGAAACGTAGTCGCTACCCACATTTCAAAGAGATAATTTTCAAAAAAATAAATATCAAAGAATGTTTCTTTGAATGATAAAAAAAAACAATCCCCATTAAATTTGAAGTTCTGTGCTTGTTCTTTAAAGAATTAGAGAACCTCGAAATGTATAGTATACTTAAAACATGTTAACACACAAGCGTGTTACTTGCAGTAACTTTAAACATTCATGCAAACACTGGAATTAAATCGCGAACGCACAATTTGTTAATGGCTTAAAAAAGGCTCGTGTCAATTGGTTTGAGAGAAATGTTAAACAAATACGATAACGGCGAGCACGTAAGTAAACAGCAGTCGACACTAGTTAAAATCTAACCAAGGCTGTTCGCTATGTTATGTTACGTTACGATAAGCTCTGTTACTTTAAGTTAAGTAACGATATGTTTTGATTCGTTATGTTAAATTACGTTAAGTGTTCTTAAGTGATATGTTGTCATCTAATTTTTTGTTATGTTACGATATGAAAGTAAAAAGTACTTAGGGATAGCTTTGATGGCATGTGTTCCTGTGTTGCTAACGTTCTACGATCTGCGTTCTTTTTATAGTGACGATCAAAATCATTTGTGATATATAGACAGTAGAAATATAGATAGAGATCAAGGATGGTACTGTGTCGCGAAGTTATAGGGATACAGTCAGTTCTGTCGAATTAATTGGGTCCAAGAATATGTATAGTTGTTCTGAATATAAATAAATGATTAAAAACTGGTATCTAGCAGCAGTAAAGTTTTCCATTAATCATAATACATAATCTAGAGAACCTCGAAAGCTTTTGATGATACTAAATTTTGAATTTTCAAAAAGTCGCCTTTTATGCTTACTTACATAAGCGAAAGAAGCGTAACGTGGAAGCATAGATGCACTTTACCCTTCAAATGCTGGAGCAAGACTGTGATTGAAACATCTCGGTAGTCTTACCTTCAGAACACCGGTAGACATAGCCTTAACTGACATTAGCAGCAACAACTTTGTGATAAGCTCAAAGTGTCTTGTCCATTATATACATATAAGAGTTACCACAACTGATCGGAGTTCTAAGCCCTTCAAGTGAGATCTCTGTTAGGATCGATCTCATAAACTAACCTAACATATTTTGGAATAGTGGCTGACAGAAAAGTGCAACTACCTTTATTGATATGGCGATTCATTACATTACGTTAAGTTAAGTTATTTTGGGATATGCTTTGTTATGTCATGCCATATTCAAAACTGTTCCCTTACATATATTATATACGGAGAGGTGTCTTATTTAAATTTTAAACTAGCCTACGCTAACTCTCCTCAACAAATAATTAACAGCTGGGTTTGTTTCACAAAAATTCTTTATAAGAGTGATTAAATCACTGAAGTGAATCAAAGAGGAACCACAGAATCTCTCTTTAATGTTTTTAAAATAAAAATTATTTCAGGAATGTCACATTATCCCAACAACATAGCAATCCAGCAACTCAGCAACAGCGACAGCGATAGCTTAACTAAATTCAACAACAACAAATATCAACACGATATATGAGAGTGAGTGAGTGTCATGTTGGTGTTGCACAGGCGGCCATCTTTCTTTCGGAAACACGCGAGTTGTTGCGCTGCAGTAAATTGTTGTTAGTAATGGTGACGGCGGCGTTCGCTTTATTTGAGTGCAATATCTTTAGCGGCCACGATGACAATGCCTTTGAAGCATTGCTTACCCGAACTTCACCCTTTGTCTTCTTATTAGCTTCAATTATCTTTGTGTGCTTCTATATCTGCGTGTATTGTCTCAGTTAATCGTGTGCCTCACACAGCACAGTTGCTGCAAGTCTTCGTTGCAGTTGCAACATTCCTGCCGAAACGCATTCACCACACAAATCCATTACTTGATAAAGGGCTAAAGTATTTGAAGTATTCTAAAATAATTTTTTTAAAAAGATTTGTATCGGTGTGGAGTTTGAAGAATGTGCGGAGGGGCGTAAAGTGTTGAGTACGTCTGATGTACAGAATATAACTTATGTTATAGCAAACAGACAAAAATCCAAAATCGCAGCCGTGGTTTGGCTGTTTTCAAAATTTTCAAAGTAAATAGCTAAAATAAAAAGAAACAAAATTATAAAATATTTTGAAAATTGATTTTATTATCTTGCACGGATTTTTCAGAGAGAACACTTAACGTTACTTAACATAACGTATCAAAGCATATCGTTACTTAACTTAAAGTAACATTACTTGGCGTAACTTTACATATTCTAGGTATCGTATAGACAGACATACACCCTACTTGCCTACCTTTTCGATATTACACTAACCTCCATTCATCAAAACCCCGTTTTATTTAATAAAATATCTTAAATAAATATTAAGTCTTCTTCACTGGACTCTGTTGCCATAAGAAATAAAGCAACGAGTGTGGGAATCGAATCGAACCGTAAGCCTATATACTCGTATACATACATAGAAGATATACATATATATATATAAGGTAAATAATGCAAAGCGGACTGACGCTTTACACAATCCGTAATACATGCGGAATACCGAAATCCATCCTAGCAAGCAAGCGGCAACCGGCCTGACAAACCGATGTAGCCTGGTGGCGGCGCGGCGCGGCACAATGGCTCCACCGCAAGTCAAAAGCGAACCGCTCAACACAACTCAATGCGGCGGATGTTGCATGGAATGTATTTCTGCTTTAAAGTAAAAAATTTTTCGAATTCCACTACGTTGAAAAATTTGCGCGACAGCAACAACTGCCGCCCCAACGGCAAAGGCAACGCGCAACACCGACAGCCAAGCGCTTGGTGTTGTGACAACAACGGTCGCGGCACCATTTAGACGGCAGCCAGGCGACGCGGACGCGGATATACTATTGCCACAACATATACACACATATACATACACATAGGTACATACACTCTCATGCGGACGGTAGCGCTATTTAAGTAGAAGTAGCGGCCAACTAAAAGTAGCAGCAATGGCGGCGACGCGCCGACCAGCCAGCAACGGCCAACAGACAACAACAGCTGCGTCACAAATGCAGCAAAAATGTTTTCGACGGAATTCGAAACTGAAACATTCAACATTTAAGCATCTACATTTATGCACATGTGTATGTGTGTGTTGTGTACCTATGATATTTATTATAATGGCAAATAGAGATAAATAAACGTCGCGGTTTGGCGGCGGTAAAACACAGCCAAACACACGTGAGTACCCGCCGCTTGCCATGATTTTAGATAAAAGCAATAAATAAGTTATAAGTTGGAGAACAATTAGAGCGTTTCTCACCATCTGTTGAGTTTCGTGCGACCCTCGTTGGCGGTGATTTTTCCGAACCTGAGAAACTCTTTCAAGAGTTGGAAGCTTGAAACGTTTGTAGTTCACGCGTTTTTATGGTTCACAGTAATATTTCAATAAGAACGTGCTTGTCACCAATTACCTAGAAGTATTTCATTCAGTTAAAATTTTAGCTCTGTAATTCCGAACCCGTTTATATAATAATTCACTATATTGGGAAATTAGGCTTCTTTTGAGTTGTGAGGTAGTTTAAATATTAGAGATATTTTTTTAGTTAAAAACTGAACCGCGAAGTTCATACAAATATTTACTCCAAAGTATCGAAAAATTATATAGAAAATCTGAAGGAATTAATTCTGTACGCGTGGTCCACTTTATATTCTAAAGGGCGGCATTAAAGCACTAAAAACGTAATCACATAATCTAACAGTCGACATGTTTAAGTAAAATAGTATTATTCAAAGTATTGTCACGTCTGTAGAAACATTTTCTCATCTCTCTAATTGAAGCAAGACAATTTTTCTATGCCCTCTTCTGATGTGAACCGTATACCAGTAAGAGCGTGCTGCATAGACCGAAAAAATGGGAGTGAGAAGAGGCAAGGCGAGTGAGGCAAAGCTTCCCAGCCACTTTTATAATAATGGAAAATTATTGTCTCATGTGTATTTGAAAATTTAGAGCGGTTTTCAGCAATTGCTCATATCAGTTTAATGTGTAGTTATCAGTGGGATTCTCCATTAATGATTTATAGCCGATTTTAGAGGCACATAATAATGCACGCCCTTCTGATGCCACTCAACACTGAGCATTATTATGCTTTAGCATAATGGATATTCGACTTTGACGATGATTTGGCTGCTCGGCCAGGTTTAATATGTGATTTTTTAGTTTAATTTAGGGTTCCCCTAATGGATCCATTTTTCATCCCGTCACAATCTTATGAAAAAAACGACTGCCTTTTGTAGCTTTCAAGCAGGATTTCTGACATGGAAAATCATATTTTAAAGTCTCTTAGCTTCCATTTATATGACTTCAATTTCATTCAAAGGTTGTTGGAGCCTTTTTTATATCAACTGGTGATGAAACCAAGGTCTGAAACATGTTTTTTAGCATAAAGTAAATTTTACAATACTACAAAGTGACTTCAGTTTGGAAAATAATATTTTCTACACAGTTCGAGTACCAATTCTCAGTAGAAAACCAGCTGCGTAAATGGAGTACCGACCGAGAAGTTATCGTCAATAGTATGCCAGATTGAAAAATAACTCTGCAGGCTACATATTTGGCCCCAAACATAGTATGGAAGCCGGAAACCGGTGATTGTTCGCCATGATCGTGCGACCTATTTTTGCGTAAGGGACGGTGGCTTAATCCTCAAGAGCATCACAGACTTCCTACTGCTTCAAATGACAGCAGAAGGGTTTGGAAGAGTTTATGTAATCTCATTCCAGTGAATGAAGAACCAAAGTGGTGTATACCATTGCTACTTGTTACTCTTAGCATTATTCCACGCTTGAGCTACTGCTTAGGAATTGTGCAATCAAGTGGTACGCCGACAGCTCGAAAACATCGGAAGGAATTGGTGCACGAGTCGCAGGATCGCGTCCCAAACTCTTCATTCTTATGGAAAGCTTTCCGATCATATTACAAACAGAAGTCCTTGCCACAAGTCGGTGCGTAGAGATAAACGCCAAAATATTTAACACCCCAGTGGATATCAAATGAAAATTCAATGAATAGAATATATAAAATAGAATTTTACGATAGTTGACTGAAACAGATGATAGTAGATATGAGCGTATTCCTTTCCTGCGCACTTTATTTGGCCGTACTCCAAACTTGGCTTCAATTTATAATGAAAATCATGAGCCATGAAACTTAACTTATACATTTTAAATTAATGTTAAAGATCAGCTGCCTATTATATTACAAAAAAATTATTTGAATTAAAATTTCACTAGAAAACGGAATATTATTTATTCAGAAATAAATATGAGTAAATACTATACTGAATAAAATACAATGTTCCAATGAAATCTTTGCTCAAAATAACCTTATAACTCACAATGGTTGTCTTCTAACCGAAAATCGACGTTACTTCACGGTTTCGGGGACTATTGCGGTAATTCTTTTCAACAAAAAACATAATGCGTACAATAAATACCGTACGTGCAAACATGCCATGAGTCAACATTGACTAAAAAGCCTCAGTGAGAACCCAGTTAAATACGCAACAAAAAAGCACAACTCTTCCAAGTAATCTTATCGACAAAAGTTGGTTGAGAAAAAAGATGAAATCATCAACTAAAATATTAACTTAAAAGTAAACATAAACATGCGGCTGGCGGTTTGCGCGCCAAATAGTCATATCTATATTTAATTGCATTACATTTTATATGCGTGTACAATTTATTAGTATCTACTTGTAATTATAGTGTATTATGAGAGCTCAATGGAGGCGAGAATATATCGCAAACGAAGTTCTAAAGCCCATTGCGCATATGTTTCGCTACGTTAGAGATACGATCTCAGGTGAATGAGTAGAGTATTTCTAATATTCGGAAATCGTAGTTATAGCCGAAATGTTTACAAGAAATATTCAGTATGGTATTTTTAACATTCGAAAATTTAAGTTATAAATAAAATTGTTTATAGAGATATTCAGCAAGGTATTTCTAATATTCGAAAATCGAAATTATAACTGAAACTCTTCAGAGAGATTTCAGTTAGGTATTTCTTATATTCGAAAACCGAAGTTATAACCCAAATTCCTCAGAGAGTTGTTCAGTCATGTATTTATATACAATATTTGTTGTCAAAAAAATCTTACGGCATTTTCGCTAATTGGCGCTGAGAGCGCGTAGTTCTAGTTTTATTCGTCGCATCGGGTCATGCTATACCTTTTTGGAAAGCTCTTTTCACGCGCTTGATTGATTGTCGTTTTTTTTAAATCGTTCGTGAGTTATAGCGTCGCAAACATGGAGCAAAATAAGAGAAAATACGGCATATTTTACAGTACTACCATGATAAAGGCAAAAATGCATCTCAAGCCGCCAATAAAATTTGTGCAGTTTATGGACCCGATACAGTTTCCCTTTCCACCGCATAACGGTGGTTTCAACGTTTTCATTCTAGTGTGGAGGTGGTCGAAGATGCGCCACGCTCCGGAAGGCCTGTCGTCGAAAATTGCGATAAAATCCCTGAATTGGTTGAAAGAAACCGGCATAGTAGCAGCCTCAGCATCGGTCAAGAGCTTGGCATGAGTCATCAAAAAAATTTTATGAACGATTGAAAATTCAATAAAAATACCGCAATCTAATATATATAATATAATTTGTAAAATCTAAATTATAACCGAAAATACTCATAGAGATATTCAGTGATGTATTTCTAATATTCGAAATTCTAAATTAGAACCGAAAATGCTCATAGAGATATTCTGTGAAGTATTTCTAATATTCGAAATTCTAAATTATATCCGAAAATGCTCACTGAGATATTCTATGAAGTATTTCTAATATTCGAAATTACAAATTATCACCGAAATTGCTTATAGAGACATTCAGTTAAGTATTTCTAATATTCGAAATTACAAATTATCACCGAAATTACTTATAGGGGCATTCATTTAGGTATTTCTAATATTCGAAATTCTAAATTATAACCGAAAATACTCATAGAGATATTCTGCGAAGTATTTCTAATATTCGTAATTCGAAATTCTAACCGAAAATGCTCATAGAGGTATTCTGTAAAGTATTTCTAACATCCAAAATCAAAAATTATCACAGAAATTGCTTATAGGGGCTTTCAGTTAGGTATTTCTAATATTCGAAATTCTAATTTATAACCAAAATTGCTTAGGGAGATATTCAGTTATAAATTTCTAATATCCGAACATCGACGTTATTACCGGATATCCTCAGTAAAAAAATCAGTTAGATGTTTTTATTGCTTTAGTACTAAATTATTGATTTGCCCTCGTACTATAATTACTACTTCACGTTATCTTTACTTTTTCTGGTTAATTTGAGACCTTATCAACTTAACTACACTCTACTCTATTGGAGAGTACTTATCAGCGACCTTGCTGAAAATTTAACATATAATTAATATTACACTACTATTTGAATACAAGTACACGTGTACATACAGACAAACACACGTAAGAATAAATTCAATTTAAACACAAAAACGATAACTGTAAAGAAACAGCAGTTATTCGCGTAGCTAAAATTCCTAAAGTAATTGGCGTGCAAAACAGATTTTCTACACGTTTCGAACGAAATTGCAAAATTTCGAAAAAAAAAAACAACTGTTTTTGCACATTTCTTTTATCAGCCTTCAATGCGAACGTTTCGTTTTCCATATTTCATATTTCAGTTACACTTTGTTGTTGTTGTTGTTTGTTGTTTTAATAACTGTACTGGTATAGTAGTAGTCGTGTGTATTTCTGGCCTTACAACAACTCTGTGAAATGCTTTAGGCGTGAAACAGCAGCAACTAAATAAGAGAAAACACTATTGGAGTAATGTAAAGTAATTAAATTCATATTTGGTATGACTTTGGCGTCATTTACGTCGATAACATACCACTACGTGACAGTTGCGCTATTTCTTAGTTTTTTTTTACCTTTTATTTATTTATCAATAGTTTACTTGTTTATGCGAAAAGCTTCGAACTTTATGGTAATAAATGACAACAGTGGTTAGAGCCATTGGCTTTTATGGAAAATTTCAACCAGGTTCAAATGTGTGTGTGTGTGATGATTTGGAAAAAAAGTACGTGCATTTTAGAATTTTTTTTTCTTTATCGCGCAAATTAACATGCCTAGCTTCTTAGTTGCTCTACAAATTGCATACAAGTTGTCAAGCTTTGCAAAGCGGCGTCTAAGAGTATAAAAAAAAAATAATTAATTTCAAAAAAATTAAAAAGGGAGCCCATTCTGTAACTCGATTCGAAAATGAATTTAGTCGAATTCGAATTTTTTTATTTTGTAACTCGATATTTGGATTTTAAAGCTAATTTTCGAATCAAATATTCGTTAGCTTTTGAGTTGTAGAAAGCAAAAACGAAAATTGTACGTATATATTCTGGCACAGGATGGTGCAACTCTCGCATAATTATAAAGTAGATCCGAATTTCGAATGAAATATATTTACGAATCGAGATACAGAATAGGGCCCCAGAAAAGCTGAATTCGGTTAACAATGGAATTATATAAGTGCAAACTAAGCGCTGTGGTATGAATGAAATAATCAACAGAAATCAACACGCCTAAAAATATACCTACAACAAATCGACGGCGCCAAAAACGAAGCCTAGTTTTCAGCGCTGATTCGTATACTTCTTCAGCGAATGAATAACTGTTAAAACGAGATATGGTATGTGCAAAGAAGTCTGGTAGTTTAAAATTTTTCGAAAAATTTATAATCAAGCGCTGAAAATGTCTGGTAGTAAGCAGTGTGGAATGGACACACTAACCACTTTGGTATGCGGCCCA
Organism: Bactrocera latifrons; assembly: GCF_001853355.1. Lineage (NCBI taxonomy): Eukaryota > Metazoa > Arthropoda > Insecta > Diptera > Tephritidae > Bactrocera > Bactrocera latifrons. The sequence continues at coordinate 132,514 of NW_017535407.1, forward strand.
TCCGAAACCTCTGTCTTATTTTGGGTCCGGAACCCACGAAGAGCCATTACACCTGCTCAAAGTCACTGTATGGTGTGTTGTTTTCGCTGGAGGAGTCATCGGACCTTTTTTCTTCGAAGAAGTCGCAGCCCAAACAGTTACTGTGAGTGATGAGCGCTACGGAGCAATGACCAACGGGTTCTTTTTGCAGCAATTTGATGAATTGGGAAAGGAAAACATGTGGTTCCAACAGGACGGTGTAACGGCACACACTGAACGAGTCCCAACCGATATGCTGAAGGATGCATTTCCCCTGCACGTAATCTCCCATTTTGCCGATTTGCACTGGTTAGCAAGATTGCCTGATTTGACCGCTCCAGACTTCATTTGGTGGAGCTTTTTGAACTTGCGGGCTTATCTCAACAAGCCCCAGCATCTTGCAGCTCTTAAAGACAATATCCGTCAAGAATGTGTGGACCTATCGCCGGAAGTTCTGCCAAAGTGATGGAAAATGCCATGAAAAGGGCTCAAATGACAATCCATTGTGGTGGCGGCCATTACATGATATTAGTCAGTTCTGCTCTCTTGTTTCACACACAAAAAAAAACATCGTGTCACTGTATTATGAATCGTCATAACTAAATAAAACAAAATTGACAGCTGCTAAGAGCCGCTATTACGAGGTTCCAGTCTATTTTAAGGCAACAAATCGTCTGAGTAGAAAACCACAAGAAGCTACTCAAATTGGTAATTACCCGTAGCAAGAACTCATATTTTGACAAGCTCTGTGAAGAAGCAAACATTGACTCTTGAGAAACTGCTTACAAAATCTGTTTGTCAAGATTTAAAAATAAGCAGCAGCAACCTAAAGATGCAGCTTTTATTGAAAAAGCGGTCGAAAAATTATATTATTATATTCTCGACTCGATGTAAAAAAATTTCAAAGACCAAATGAAAATTATCCACAACCAAATGCAAATTTTTTAATTTTTTACAAAAAAATTACAGCCAAAAAACATTGGAAGGTTATTTTAGCGCCTCCTTGTACAATACCACTCGGCTAGATGTTTTATTTATGTTAAGATGGTAATCAAGAAATCCCCACCAAAACATTTTTTCCACAAGAACAGTACTTTTCCATCATATATTTAAAATATTGGAAAAATGGAATAACTTCTAGTAACGCCATATGTTGGCCTAATTAGTTATAGACTCAGTAGGCGAAGAAGTTCAGGTTATTAACCAAATCATTTCAAAAGCAGTTCAGCCAAGCTCATATGGTTTCAATCTATCAATACTGGGACCGACTGAAATCCAATACAGGGAGCGGCAAAAGTAATTAAAACAATATTAGAAAGTAAATCCTAGCAATCGAAAATTTTAACCCAAACTCTGAAATATTTTCCCAAATAGAAAAGACTGAAATCTAAAAATTTGGATTCCTGTAAGAATCTTAGAGAGTTTCTGTATTCCTTTTCATTTATTTTACATCAGATTTTCTAGCTTCAAGAATCCAAAAAACTAAAGAGCAAATTTAATATACTTAAAGCTGAAGCCAAGTTGAATGTAGAGTCCAGAAAACAGTGTCCATGGCGAAGATATGAGATATAAAGTGAACAACACATTATACTCAATTAATTTTAACTAGAAAAAAGTGACAGAAGTCAAGTTGTGTTAATCATAATTTCTGCGCTGCAAATTACCCACTGACAGCAGAGCGCCGAGCGCCGAGCGAAGCGCGACAGAATCTGAGTGTAGGCGAAGGCATCATGCGTGGGCAGATGGTGGACTTGCAGGGCGAAAGGGCCAAGCGGGCGAGACGAATGATAAAGGGAGTGGTGAAAGTAGAGCGCGAAAATCTGACAACTAAATTTATATAGAAAGCGCTGCATATGCTGCCGGAGGCGTTCCACATAGTACAAACTAAACGGCTAAGTGAGGACATTAAATATAATTTCACACATTCATGTTGCGGTCTGCGGAGGCACTTTGCCGGAGTGTGTAAAAATTCACAAATAAACGCTTGTCTTTAGCAAAACATATTAACACCGAACCATTATTCTATCTGTCGCGTTGGCTATTAAGTAATATTTTCAAAGTGACTGTCATAAATTTTTGCACACGCCTAGCTAAAGGAAAGGCACTGTGTGGAATTTATAATATAAGCAAGTAAAGGCCACACCAGTTCGTGCGCTCAAATTATGATAAATAACTAAAATGCGAAGTTTATTTATGATAATTAAAAATGTGTTAGCTCCCTGCGAATATGGTGAAGGGTCAGTTCTGCTCTCTTGTTTCACACACAAAAAAACAACGTGTCGCTGTATTATGAATCGTCATAACTAAATAAAACAAAATTGACAGCTGCTAAGAGCCGCTATTACGAGGTCTAGTCTATTTTAAGGCAACAAATCGTCTTAGAGTAGAAAACCACAAGAAGCTACTCAAATTGGTAATTACCCGTAGCAAGAACTCATATTTTGACAAGCTCTGTGAAGAAGCAAACATTTAAATATTTTAATGAAAAGATAAAGATGCATCTTTTATTGAAAAAGCGGTCGAAAAATTATTCTCGAAATACGATAGGATTTCCCATGCCAAGCGACGACACAAAACAGCAGAGTCAAGGATGAAAAGGTATTGATCATAGGATAGAAAATAAAAAACATCAAAGCGTTTGGATTAAATGGCATACCCAAACACAGCGCTGAATGAAGCTATAAGTTCAAAACCTCAACCCCTCAAGGAAGAGGGAAAAGTACAGTTTTTGGTTTCCCTCACATAACCAAAGAAGCCACATGAAAAACTTTCATCATACCGACCTCTATGTATGCTCGACACAATGGGTAAAGTGTACAAATATATAATAAGAAACCGCTTGGAAACCGGTGGATTATCAGAAAGGCAAATAATAGTAGTGTATAGGCTTTCCACAATTGGTGTAGTACGTGCTTTCCGGACTATATCAACCGATGCTGCTAAAGTATTAGCCAGCATGCCATCCATTGACATCCAGGGAGATGAACTCGAGCGATTATATTAGCTATCAGCGCCTAAAACAGACCATAGAGAAGAGGAACAAGAACAGCAAAATGTGGCAGCAGCGGTGACATTCCTCATCCAAAGGGCGCTGGACCTACAGCCACCAAATACTTAGTGGATGTGAGTGTTTAGAAGCTGGCTTTACCAAAATAAAAATTCCAAAATAACATAAATCCGAACTGCACTCGCTTTTCAAATACAAAGGAAAACTAAAAACGACGTTCGGAGTAGTTTTACGATCGAAAATTTGATGACACTCATATTGTCTTCAGTAGGGAGTATATTAGGTTTAGCGGATTGAAGTTCCGCACTCTGGATTTCGGTGCTTCTCCTCAGAATGTTACAAGTGTGAGGCCTGTTGTACGATATACTCAAAAACGAAGTACGACAGAGCAATGATCAGTTATATATGTGCCTTACAGCGAGGGAAAGGCTAACTTTACTGAGAGAATAAAGCTCAATAGACCTTTTGTGATCAATAGACAGTGCTGGCTAACCTTCCGTAAAGCCAAGATATCCAGAAGTAGAACGAACGAAGAGTGTCGAGCTCTGATCCATTCCACACATTTAGTGACCTCACAGCTGGTATCGCCGTCCAACAATCATACTACAGCAGATAATCACTTCTCTAAAGAATGCTAAACTCTGGAGCCACAAATCATTGAGGTAGGTAGCTATGTCAGTCAACACGACTTGATAAATCCTGCAGTAGTCAGAAAATCTTAAACTAATATTGTTAGATGTTGTTGTTGAAACGGCAAATTTCTGCCGAGTTGACAGATCTTGGTCGGATAAAAAATCCGGGTCCGTTTAGGCTACGTAGACCCGACTGTCGTGAGAACGCATGTTGACAGATGATTCCCTACAATTGACGCCGCCAATAACCTTCCGCTCATCCGAAAGTCACTGACTCTCTCGTCCAAAGGCCTCTAACCGTCTATATCTTTTTCGCAGATAAGTGGGCAAAGAGAATTCCGCCAGAGAGCCAGTTAAGACGTGTACACATGAGGGGACTTTGAGTATCCTGTACAACTAGGAATGTTTTTGTGGAGTTTAAGGTATTGGCAATTTTATAATGATTATGTGTTTCCAATTAAATATAGTAAAATTCTTTTTGTTTTTCCTTAGTTCATGTATTTTTTTCTTTTTTCATAAACATATTTACATTCATTGATGTCTTATTCTCCTATAACGCCACTTTCTTAACCATATTTACACATGAATATGCATGAATTATATCCAACGCACTTTTCTCCTTTGTTTCGCACAAAACAAGAGCACCTGATGATGACTCGCCTCAACCACCGACAGTCAGCCTACCACTCCCTCACCGTGCTACTCCACAGACGCACGCAGTGCTAGACACCGTGCGAGACAACAACAACGAGTCATAAACATTTGCTTTGCCTCATCATTATAATTAACATATTTAACCGCATCACTTGTCACTCGACTTTGTTTATAATTCAGCGAAACAGAAAAGAGAAAAAACATTATTGAAAGCAAGAAAAAAAGATAGTTACTGATTGCTGATTCCCAGAAGAGCAATTTCGGCCACTTTCGTTGCAGTTTTGTGTGTTTGAATTTATTAAAAATCGGATTTTTATGAGTCCTATCAGAATTTGCTAATATTCTACATACGTGTGTATGTATGTTTGAATATAGTATGTGTATATGTACCATATGTATCATATGTTTGCATATGCAGTTGCTTGGTTTGTTTTTGGCGCGTCCCTCAACGCTCGCCCAATTGTTTGCTTAAAAAGTTTAATTGAGGTCAACTAAGTTTATTTGTGTGTATGATTCATTGCTTGCAGTTAGCAGGAAGTGTGCATATGTTCATTTTTGTATGTATGTTTGTTTATTGAAAGAATTGTACATATGCACTAACATGCTCTCCAGATGTTCATAATCAGTTTTACGTAATTTTTATGCATAACTCAGAATTATATGCTTTTTTGCATACGCATACGCACACACACATACAAAATATCAGGCGCGCGTTTATTCAAATGCAGCGCTGCTAACCGCAAGCACATAGAAGTCATTTAAGTTTAACATTCATCCAGCAGAGGACTCCCAGCACTGTGGAGCCTTCAAAATTAATCAATGCCATTGACCTCTAAGCAATTGGTCATTGCCATTGCGTTGTCCCAGTTTGCAAAAAAGAAATTTTGGGGTTTCATTATAGGTGCTCTTTTTGCGTTAATGTTGATTGCAACTCATCCAGTCTCAACTAACAGATAACTGTTAAGTTTTAAGTTAGTTTTTAATATATATATTTCAGTTTTGTAAAATCACACTGCTGAAATCGAGTGTAGTGAGCGCACGAAATCATGTTACGCAACAAAATTTCGTCACGCTTGTAGTTTTGCACCTTAGTGAAAGCTAAATCAACTTACACAAAAATTGCACAGCACCACCACAGCACTTAACGTCATAAACGCCCAGATAGTTCATGGCCTCAACCAAAAACCACCCTCTGTTAAGACGATCCTCGTAGCGTTGGGCTTGTGAAAAGTCTTTCTACGCTCCCTCCAAGGTTTGAAGAGATGACCTGATTGAAATACTCGGTTTTAATTTGGAGTCGATCGGTCAATTTCTCGTTGAGTTATGACACCAGCAATTTAGAAAAATATCGATTCGAGAAAAACGCGTTTAAAGTTTCACTTATATATTTTTGCACCTCCGAGCGATCGCTCTTTAGAAATATACTATCCAAAATTTCCGATTTCACAGGATATTTATGGAAATATAAGCTATCAAAAAAGCAGATAAAAAAATGTGTTTTTTGAAAGTATCACACTGGTATAGCCCCTTAACTAACGCAGACGAGGAAACTTCAGACATGCCAGAACTGCACTCCGAGCGAGATGCCTCTTGATGTCTACTATTGAACATCTACACAATGAAGCCTCTATGCTCCCCATTAGGAGCATAATACTCTTCTGTCCACGCAGTTTAGTAGGTGTAGAAACGATACCTGCAGTCACCTGTATAAATCGAAACCGCATCCTAGGAGCATCAAGAGGTCCTTACTCAACTACGTCGACGACATAAGACAATGCTTCTCTGTGAATGGCGTACTTTGAGTCAAACATCCACCCTTTTCACACGACGAGCTCGAGTTACCGCGAGAATCACGGCAGATTAAACTCCTAATTATTCAAATAGGCCCCAAATATATGTTCAGCATGCAACGAGTCTCCACATGACTCTAAGCACCTCTTTGCATGCCCAGCTAACCTTACACATCTGACATCTCTCTCCCTATGTTCTGATACCATCGCAACACTACGTTTCCTGCGCCTACCTTTGGATGTCTTCGATGACAACTTATTTGAACCTTACCACCCTAGAGGGGACTACAACACCTATTTGTATACGCTGAAAAAGATATATAAAGTTTGTCATGTAGTTTGTAACACCCAGAAGGAAGCGTCGGAGACCCTATAAAGTATATATATAAATGATCAGTATATTGAGCAGAGTCGATTTAGCCAGGTACGTCTGTCCGTCAGTTTGTCTGTATATATAAGAACTAGTCCCTCAGTTTTCAAGATATCGTTTTAAAATTTTGCAAACGTCATTTTCTCTTCAAGAAGCTGCTCTTTTATCGGAACTGCCGATATCAGACCACTAGAACATATAGCTGTCATAAAAATCGAACGATCGGAATCAAGCGCTTGTATGGAAAACTTTCGCATTTGACATGGTATCTTCACGAAATTTGACATGGATTACTGCTTAAGGTAATAATGTAATCTCCGAAAAAATTGTTCAGATCAGATTACTATAGCGTATAGATTCCATTAAAAATTAATACATAGTTACTAAAAGAATTACACCTGTCATACCCTTAGCTTCGGTGCAGCCGAAGTTAACGTTTTTTCTTGTTTGTATTGTGGTCGAGGGGTATCAAACTAGCTATCCAGCTAAGCCGAAATTCAAATATCTCGTCATGTAATTGCTTAAGTAATCATCGAAATAAATTATTCTTGCATTTACGATGTGTATCCCACATTAATAAGTAAATTATTTGCAATATTTCTCTTACGCAGATAACTTTTATGCATACTATATATTATATACATGTGGTACGTATATAATGCAGATAATCGAGCGTAAGCAGGGCCAGCAGTATCACCGAGTTGATATTACCCTATCGAATGCAATTTTGACATTGAAAGTTTTGTTGTAACAATAAAAAAAAAATTTTTTTTTACATTATTTCTTTTCTCCTTGTTATCATCGTTTGTGTACTTTGGTCAAAGCGTTTCTGCAACACGTTCGCTTTCGCACTGCTAATCAGTAATCAGCTGATATGACACCAATAATTCAATATCGGTATGACAGCTAATCGCCAAATGATTGGACTAGGTTACTAACAGAGAAAGCAGAAGGAGTAATGGTTTAACGTTTTTGAGAAAGAAAGAAGAGAATAGAGTTAATGGCATGGTGGGCAATCATATGAGACCGGTTCACATAAAAAGGTTAGAGATGACGCGAAACATTCGACTGAATAATACTTATGATAGGTAACTAAGTATATCTTCTCCTTCTTTACGACGTAGTATATACTAAGCCTCCACTTATCCAAAGCTCCAACTCTCATTTATTTCAGTAATGGAATATTCACTTAAACGAACTAGTTTTGAATAGAAATATGGGTAGTATATTAACAGGTTCACAATGGCGGTTAGGTGGGTAGCCAGGTGGGCACCTTAAGGCATAGGTAACTATTGAATCTCTAAATCACCCTATGCTTCCAATGAAGTTCATTAACAAAAATAGTTTGATATCAAGAACTTCCGAGGCATCGTCAAGAAGCCCTCGACTGATTGTTGCGATTATTTTCCTGTTGAAAACTTTGCATCTCATCTACATCTATAACAGATTTGTCGATGATATACGCACAGGTAGCCAGAGGTATATATATTGATTCTTTATGGGATTCTAGTTGAAGGGTGTTAAGTGCTCTGTCTAGTTCTGCTACTTCACATTGGCCAGGAAAATCATTATATTCTGTAACCCTTTGCAAGTTTGTGGTGAAGTAGGTTGTTAGGTTCACTAAGAGATCAAGGGCATCTTCGATGAGATCCCAGAAGACGTTAGTGTTTTCAAAGCCGCTTCTGTATTTCCTCACTGTCAGAACAAGAAGGCTTACTTCAATTGCTGTGATTTCCGCATGAAAGACACTACACTGTTCTGATAAGTGGAATGCGGTTCTAGTATATAGTTTTGGTGAAGATAGACTACCTTCCATTCGATTATCTAGTTTGGACCCAACCGTTTAGATACTTATTCATATGTCCCTGAACACACACCGCTCTGAAGGAGAATGAAAAAAAGTTTCCTACTTTTAGACGCTTTCGGAAATTACTATTCCGAAGACACACACCAAAGACAGCATTGAGATTTATTTCTTTTTGTTTCATTTTGAGTATCCTGGCTTCTTATTCGAATTGATTATTTGAAAAATAAAGTATATACTAAAAGTTCCCACACTACTGGCGAGTTCAAAGCAAAGTTATGAGCCAAAATCACCGCTGTGTATTCGAGTGCATAGTGTATTCTTATCTAAATGTAGGCATTAGTCTTCACCAGAGAACTTAGCTTATATTCTTTCAATTTTTATCTGCATCTTCAGCAAGTTTTAAGCACTCTTATCTTATCGCACACAGCGGAAAACAATTGTTTCATTGGAAGCCAACTAAAATTCGCATAAATCGGCAACAAAAGTAAAGTTAATTACAATAACAAAGTTGTACCGGTAACAAATACTTAAATTAACGGAATTATAAACAAACACAAAAATAAATAAAAAATCAATCGAAATACTCGAAAGTGCTGATAAAGACCAAAACAGAAGTGCTTTCGAGAACTGCTGAAATTAAAACTGGAGATTGTGAGCAAAACATAAGTGCTCAGGCATGTTTTGTAGAACAATTTTTTTCAAATTTAATGGAATATATAAAATCATTGTGATTTACTCCACTATTTCGCTCACATATTTATGCTCTTTGGTGGTGAGTATGACCAGCTTTCTGAAAACACTTGGTGACAAGCGGAGAAAACTTGAAAATGACGCGAAAATCACAGACAAGCAAAAATAAAATATTATATAAAACTGAAATGCAGACCATGAAAATAGTCGAAGTTTGCAAAAGAAGATGGCGTTGTGCTGATAAAGTTGAGGCATGTTGTGAGACGCGCAACAACAATATGATTAATTAAATAAAAGAGTGACAAAGTCAGTAATCGCATGATAAGCTGAAGAGCGAAGAGAGGAAGCTGAGTAGACATTGTATTGATTACCTCGTAAAAAGGAATTGAACATTTTCTGAGAGATGATCAAACATTGTACATACGTACATGTAATGGAAGAAATTTGAAGTATAATTAGACAAACTGATTTAATGAAGCCAAAATAGGATCAAATGATACAAGTAGAGGTAATTTGTTCAAAAGCTTTTTTTTTTTTTTGACAGATCACGCGCCAGTCGTGTCAAGCTATCATGTTATTTTTGTTCAAGATTATTTGGCAATTCAAGGAAAGACTTACGCCTGAACAATGTTTACAAATCGTTTAACTTTACTGCGAAGAAGAAGAACTTGCGGTGCAAGAAGATCCGAAGCCTTCGAGCCGAATTTGGTTCAGCGATTTCTGGCTCAATGGGTATATAAACAAGCAAAATTGCCGCATTTGAAACGAAGAGCAACCTGAAAAGGATCAAGAGCTGCCATTTATCAAAAACAATAACGGTTATCGTGCCATAATAAGCGACTATTTGATGCCTGAAATTGAAGCTCGTGAGCTCGGCGACATTGGTTTCTACAAGACGGTACTACTTTCCACATATCGCACCAATCAATGGATTTATTGAGAGAACATTTCGGTGAGCAGAAAATTTCACGTATTGGACCGGTCGATTGGCCACCAAGATTGTGTGTTATCACACCGTTACACATTTTCCCTGAGGGGATATATAAACTCTAAAGTCTATGTGGTCAATCCCGCCTCGATTCAGGTAGCAAAATAGCACGCTTGTTATTCGCCAATTACCAGTCGAAATGCTCGAACGAGTCATTGAAAATTGGAGTCAACGTATGCCAAGGAATGTTTTTTTTTTAATGATCAAATTTAAAGCTTCCGGGTTTTTTCTTTAAACAAGTAGGGAACCTCGGAATGGGACACCCTATTTCATTACTACATTTTCCCTCGTGTCTGCGCTGTTTACACTAAACTCAACATAATGAACTCAGTAGTAGTATACATTGGAGTTGGACCGAATTAAAACTCTTTCAGCATTAATTCAATATTATTCGTTCATATCTTACAAATTTATCATCATATGCCGTATAAAGCCGATTGTACATTCTTTTAACACCATAACATAATACTAGAAAAATTCTAGACACTTAGAACCATATATCCCGTTCTAGGAAACTTGAACTTGAAAATACTTTAATCCGATTTCGACCAATTTTAGTTGATATCTCTTTGGAGCACAATTTGTACCTTCATTGTGTTCGCCTTTTATACAGTAATGTGAATGATTCAAGTAGATACACTTAGGTATATTCCGATCACGTTTTTTCATTTTCAAATTTTATGATAACAATATTAAAATAATGGCATGCCTTTGAATGGAATTGGTCGAGCAGTTCCTGAGATATAGATTTCACTTACGGATGAGCAGTACTATGTTCAATTTTAGACCGATTTTTTTGAAAGATCGTGGTCGTGCCAAGGTACACGCCAGACACTCACTCTGGTGTTACAAACAACCGTTAGCTGAACAAAAACATTATATTGTGTAGCAACAACTTTATTGTTGAATGATTGTATAAATTTACAGCCAGAAAAAAATCACTGGATGAACCTTCAATGCCTCGAAAATAACGCACTAAGTACTAATGTCCCTAGACTGTTTTTTACATAGTATAATGAGCACAAGCAGTTCCCAGCAACTAACACTGGAGATTAGCCAGATTATTTTTGTATGCTAAGTCTTACTCCAACCCCTTGACAAAAAAGTTGCAAACCCAATGCTTATTTTTGCTTAACGTTAAATTGAATCAATTTAGAATTTAGATAAAGTGTTTGAGTTCTGTTTTTGAAAGCTACAAATTGAATTCAAAAGAAAATTATTTTAATGTAAATGGTTTTAAATAGAATTCACACTGTTGCTTGGAAAATTGTTCAACAATTTATTCCCAATTAATTGCTAATTGGCCTATTAGCTACTTGAGTGTTTTCATTAAGGGTAATCTAAGGAAAATTAAGGGTCTATGCAGACTTGTTGATGGTTAGCTACTTAAATACACATGCATATTTAATACTTAATACAAATTCTATTTTAAATCAAACATATTATAATATTTATAAAATTGAATAATTACCAAAGCGTGGATAGTATATACTCATACTGATAATTAGTTAGAAAAGAGAGAAAACGTGTTCACATACCTGTAAGTAAAAGAAGAATAGAGTAAATATTAGTATTAGTACTAGTACTAAAAAATATATATTTTTTTTAAAATTAATTTTTATAAATAAATAATTTAGAAAGGTAAAACGGTCGAAAAATGTATAAAATTCCGAACGTCTTATTGAAATACGTATACGCAACAAGTGAGAGTCGCTGCAGTATAAAATTTATATTCTTTTCGGAGAGAACAGTTTTAAAAACCATTTTGGTATTTCGTTTTTGCATGCATCTTCGTAATTAATATCGGTTAACAAAAATTAATATTAAAATTACTCTTAGTTTTCTCATGAGACACATTGAGGGAATACAAAATTTTCGACTTAAAATTAAAACTAAAAATAACAATTTTTTAATCCAGTAGTGCACTTAACAGGAACTAACTAACATTATTTAAAAAAAATAAGATAACAAGAAAGTATGAGAAAGCTCACTAAATACCATGTAATAATGAAAGCGCACATTTCGAAAAAAACATCAGGAAGAGGCTCACGAAACACCATTTAAGAATAAAAGCTCACTTTTCGCAGTTAAGCTCCCTGAAGAATATCACAAAACACCATTTAAGAATGAAAGCTCTTTTTTGGAGTGAAGCTCTTTGAAAAGCTCACAAAACACCATTAAAGAATTAACGCTTATTTCAAAGTAAAGCTCCCTGAAAAAGCTCACTAAACATCATTAAAGAATGAAAGCTCCTTTCCGAAATTAAGCTCCTTGAAAAAACCCACAAAACACCATTTAAAAATGAAAGCTCTTTTTCGAAATAAAGCTCCAGCAAAAACTCAATTAACGTCATTTAAAAAATAAAGCTCGCTTTTCGAAGTTAAGCTCCCAAAAAATGTTCACAAACAGAATTTGATAATGAATGTCGAAGTAAAGTACCAGGAAAAAGCTCACTAAACACCATTTAAGAATGAAAGTTCCTTTCCTCGTGAAAAAGCTCACAAAATATCATTTAATAATCAAAGCTCACACTTCGAAGTAAAACACCAGGAAAAAGCTCACTAAAAACCATGTAAGAATAAAAGCTCATTAATAAGTGATTCCGAAAACTTTTAATTAAGTCAGTTAGTCAATTGTAGAAACTAATATGTATATAAAAAATTCTTCGTAATTTTTCATTATTTCCATAAATATTATTTTGATTTTTATATTATATATTCAGTATATTGACTGTTACAATTGAGATTTTAAATTTATTGTAAGAAAAAAACATTCAACCGAAAACTTCGAGCTAAAAACATATTGCCACCAAATCGCACTGCCTTGAGAAACAAATCAAATTAAAGCACTAAACTGAGTCATAAAGTTGCTATAATTTTTACTAATAAAATTAGCGTAAAGCTTGTCAACTACCGTTCTCTATCAACATTGTATTAGACATCCAGCTTCTTGGTACTAACTACAAACTACTGCCATAGCTGTTTTGTTGGAAAATGCTTAGAGTGCGCTTTTTTACAGTTTGCGAGGGCGTAAAAATAGTCACAAACAATGTCTTTAAGCACCGGAAATCAACGGATTAAGGCAAGGATTTTCATTACATAAAATAAGCGAATAAACACCATAAAGTCAAGGAGTGAAGTAAGCTAATGGAAATCCAAGCAGACAGCGGAAATGAAAAAAATAAAATAGAAAGAAAAGAAGAGCAAAGGAAAGAAAGTCAACGGCGGGAAAACCTTCAAAATTGGCGTCGACAAAAGAGAAAAGCGAAATGGAAATGCCGTTAGTACGTATGTATATATTATATATGTATGTATATATGCATCTATGTATTTATTCTTCATGTCTGAATGGATGAGTGATTGAGTGAGAGATTGAGCGTATGAATGAGCGATTGCACGAAAGAAACGTAGGCGGCGCAGCAGCAAATATTAAAAAAAGAGCCAGAAAATTGTAATCTGAACCAACTGTTGCATCTGCCTTGGGATTAGAGCCTAGAGGTAACAAAAAAACAACTAACGCACACAAACCTGCATATATATAGTATATACAGTACTTATGTATATAATAATATAAGGTTTGTTTGCATCTCTGCGGATTTGTAGTCAACGCTGCTGGTTAGTCCGCTAAATATAGAAGAGATATCAAAGCACAAATTGCGCACCAAATCGCATCACGAGCTGGAAAAGAAGCTCTGAAAAGGAAGCTCGTAAACGCACACCAGCTGTGAATTACACATACAAACATATAGACACTCACGACAGAGAATAGTGCAGATTTTTAGAACACAGTGAGCATAGAAGTACACGCAGCTGCCAGCTGTAGGCAGTGGAGTGGCACAGTGACAAAATCAGCTTACTATGCAAGCGGAAATATTATGGATGAATTTGACGGAAAATATTGGCTTGCATTGTTGGAGGAAACATCTCTAAAATAATTTAAAGGAATGCTAACTAACAAGTTAATAGTCCGGGCCAGTTCCGACCAGACCAGACACGAATTACGTGACTGCTCTTCTCATGAGATCTGGTCAGTACTCTAAGGTACTAAGGAAGTCAAGTCATCGAATATGTAGCTCATGCATGTACTTCCTTTTTTTATGTAAATGACGATACGACCGGAAAGGCTAAAGACACAGTGTTTGAAAAACGTCACCTCAAAGATGGCCTCAAAGATATGGTAGAGGATCTCCACATTGCGTATGGATCGATTCAGCAAATTTTGGTTAATGTTGTGGAAAATATTCTCGTTAATTTTTATACTCTCGCAACAAAGTTGCTAAAGAG
>NW_017535407.1:147562-169360 GCF_001853355.1 Bactrocera latifrons
GGTTCACAACCACGCCTGAAATCTCGATTATCACTTTATCATGTGAGAGTATAAAATGTTCGGTGACACCCGAACTTAGCCCTTCCTTACTTGTTGGAGTACGAAACGTCTCAATGCTAGACCCTTACTAAAATATCTGGAGCTTTGCAGAAACGACGTGAAGGAGAGGTCGTAAAAGCGCACCTTGATAGGGTAGCTGAGGAGCCTCATTCCTCAAACGCATTATTACTATCGAGGAATCATGGATTTATAAATTGACGTGGAGTCTGTCCAACAATCTAGCGACTGGCGCTCCAACCATGAGTCAAAATCGAAAAATTATGGTGATGCTTACAATTTACTTTGATCACCGTGATATGGTTCAACGAGACTTCGTTCCACAGAGTAGACAGGTCTATAAGCAATGCTACTTGAAGACATGAAGCAATTTGTGATATGATCGAATTTGTAGGCTAAACGAAACATATTTGCCACACAACACAGAGAGTGTCTAATTCTCTTTTCGAAATTGAAAAATCCACTTAAAGAAAGAGACATAAGTCCATGAAGCCATTGAAAGTAATTCACTGGTGCCACTGAAGTTCATACACAAATGACCTTACGCTCGTTATATAAGAACTATCCTAAGAGAACCATAATTATCATACCAAACTTAACTGAAAATATAAAAGAAAAGATTCGAACAAATAAGGTCGAGTTGGAGCTCTCTTATAAAATAAAGGATCTACTTCGAAAATTTTCTTCTTCTTCATTATTGGCGTAGACGCTATTTACGCGGTTATAGCCGGAATCGAAAACTTACAAACCAAAATTCAAATAAAAATCTAGTCAAAAAATAAATCCTAAAAGTATTACATATTTGAACTGAATCTGAATCTGATTTCAGTTTTTAAACATAAACATTTTAAACGAATTCTCGGATAAAAATGAGCAATTCCAAGTTTTCAGTGCGCAACAGTTTGAAAATAACCTATTCGAAAATAATATCCAAATATTGTCCACAACTTGACCACTATGCACAATGGAGACATTAAGATTATTGCATCATCACGCTACTAAATTGCACAGACAGCAGGAAAATCCGCAGATGACCAGAAAAAAAGTGAAGCAAACAAAAAATAATTACAAAGAAAATAGTAAAACAGGTTAGATTCAAAAGCAAATGAAAGAAAAGGAAAATAAAATAAAGAAGCACCTTAGAAGAATTGGCAAAAAATCATTACATTCAACGAACTCAAAGTACAATCTTAGAAAGTGAGTTCGAATACCAGAGAGAACCAAACTGGAAAGCATTTAGAACTGCGGACCAAGTGCTGCCCTTAAAAATGAGTTAAGAAGAAAAATATGAGAAGAGAAAAAAACCAAATTCTCTGCAACAACTACATACAGAGATCAATCATTATGGTGGAGTTTCAGAATACCCGTAGTAATAACAACTACACATTGCTCGGCAGCTGTTACATAATCTCAACATCGACAAATAATCAACATAAATGAATGAATTGCGAAAAAATTAAAGAAAAAAGACAAAAAAATCGAAAATAAAAATAACTTGCTTTGGATTCAGAACCACAAAAACAGCGAAGAAATCACAGCGAATTGTAACAACCGCTGCCGTAAAAACACCCATGAACAACCAGCTTAGTCATGCTACGAATAGCAACAATTACAACAAATACAAAAGAAATCCACCAAATGAGTTGCAAATAAATTGTGCAAAGTAATCATTAAAATCGCATCAAGCAGCAGTGTAAATTGCCAATCAAGAGCATCGGCTACGGCCGCACGAGCAAAAACAAAAATAACAAAAGAGAGAAATGTCAACACGAACACCAGCAGACGAGATAATGTTGTCATTGGGCAACAGTGGCAACAAAAGAATTAAAACCAAATATATAAAAAATATATAAATTTTAAAGCAAATTTTTTATTCACATTTACCTATACCCTTTGCAACGCAATAGGCATTTTATAATAGAGTAAATCGAATATACATATTTTGATCCATTTCGAGGTTCCCTACTTTTTCAAGGAAAAAAACAAAATCTTAAAATTGAATGGGGAAGATTATCCCTTTCAAATGTCAGCTGCGACAACGTCTCAAATGGTATATCGGTTGGGTTCAATTTTCAATGACTCCTTCGAAATTTTCTACTGCCTAAATCGAAGCGGGACATACTTTAAACTTTACATACCACAACAGGAAAAAGTTTAACGGTGTGGTATCACACGATCTTAGTGGCGAATCGATCGGTCCAAAACGTAAAAGTATCTGCTCACCGAAGTATTCCCTCAATAAATGCACTGATTGATGCGATTAATGCGGTAGTTTACTTGTTTATATAAAGAAAATTTGGCTCGAAAATGGCGGATCTTCTTGGAATAAGTCCAAAATAATCATCAATGATTCGCAACTTTTGATTCCCCACGTAAATTTCAGTTATCTAACTTCAAATTACCGTCATAGTCGGTCTGTGCATTGCGCTGTAAGACGCAGAGAAGTTTAGCATATGAAGGGCTATGAACAAGAACACACAGAAATTCTCTGCTCGATCAACTGAACTCCTGAAAACTTTGGACCATGGATCCTTGGCATCGTAAATGCCACCCGGGACGGCTTTTTCTCTACTCACATATCAACGATGGATTTGTGGAGTCGACGAGCAGTGAGCTTTTCATGGATGAATCAAAGTTGAGATGGAAGGTTGGAGGTAGATACCTTTCCATCAGTCTTAGCTTTAGGCTACTGGGCAGACATACTGCTACGAAGTGTAGCATCATTAAGCGAGGTGTGCATTCACTCCGATAGCAAAGAGACAATACTAGCTCTGAGTATGCTATCTGTTCGCCCAAAGGCAATCGGACAGACACTCCGTTCTCGACGAGCTAGTGAGAGGGGACACCCTTGCTCAGCTAACATCGGAAGGGAACGGATTGGATCTCCATTGACGCCTTGTACTCTAGCAATTGACCAATGGACCTCGCATGCGCTTTACAACCCGGTTGGACTTGCTTCTGTGCGGCTACAAGATTCGTTTGGACTAGAATAGAAAATAGGAAATCTATTAAACTACTTCACCTTGGCAAAGTTTATCTTCTTACTAGACATTGTCTAATAGCTTTCATGGGATAAGCCTAAAAATCTTGGCAAACGCAAGTTCTCAGAGTTAAAGAGGAAGATAAAAATTTACCATCAGTGATGAGATAATCGCCGAAACTGGTGCTTATTAGAAAGAGAAATATGGTCTTACTACAAAATACCGAATAGTTGATATATCGCCATCTGTAACCAATATAATGAATCAAAAAACCAAATTTTGTGAAAAAAGTTGTTTACTGAAACCTTAAGAACCTTATTTCAGAACTTTCTGAGCAGGTATACTAAGTTGCCACGCAGTTTCTAACACACATACGGAAACGTCCGACACCCTGTAAAATATATATAAATGAACAAATTAGTTGATTCTATTAGCGACGATTTTTACAATGGATAAAAATATCGAAAAATTATTTGTTTCAAATTTTGTATTTCTAATCGAATTTGGAGTGGAATCGAATGCGAATATTGGAAAAATCTTACGGCGATTCTGTTGTATCAAAAATACAAGTCTACGAGTGGTACAAAGCTCCCAAAGATGGTCGAGAGAACGTTGAAGACATGTCTCGTTCTGGACGACCTCTTTAACTGACGGAAGTATTAATTTGTCAAAAATGTGGTACTGGAAAATATTCAGACAAGTTTTAGAGAGTTGCCAAGAGAGAGCTCGATATCACGCGCGAGTATCCAAAACATCACTACAGATTCCAAACAAATGTTCAGTTAGTACAACTATAGCTTATAGCTGGCATTCAAACTGTCTCTCTTGTTCATTTAAAAGTAGTGGCAGTAGTAGTCAGTAAGCATTTGCAAACATATTTTCTTTTTTTTGGACGCAAATATTACTTCGTTATGACATCGTGCTAACAAATTGATTACCTAATTTCCATTTATTGCATGTCATAAGGTGTTGATTGCAATATCTCACTTAAACGGCCGCTCGCAGCACCAGCAAACACCGAAACCACCCATATTCTTTGCGCGCCCATTCAAATTTTGCGCTTCATGCCGCCGGCTGGCGTTCATAATTTCCATCCTTTTGCTTTTCCAATATCAATTTCAGCCTTTTCACTACTATATACATACATATATGCACATGTATTTACCAAGCGGATATCTCAACTTCCATTTAATTTTGCTGCAATCGAAGATTTCGTTGGAAAACGTGCGCTAGGTTTCCTTTCAGCGTTTGCTCAGCGCCGGCAGAACATTCAAATCCCATGCAAAACGACGCAATGCCCACGGCAATGGAGTTAGTAAGCTACTAACAAAGCTATACTCTTATATGTGTATATATATATAAGTTTGTATGTATATACAAGAAAACTCGCTTAAAAATTGGTAACAAATTTATTTACAGCAATTCTGTGTTTCATTACTTTTTTGTTAAATGTTTTTTTTTTTTTTTTTTTTTTGATTTTCCAGTTTTGTTATATTTTTTCGTTATTTTCCATTTTTTGTTGTTTTTGTGTGCGCCAACATTTTGCCTTAAACTACGTGATTCAGATTCTATTTCGCGCCAATTCTCCATTACACTGTTTTCGTTTTTGTTTTTTGTGTTTGCGCTGTGATTTACGTCGCGTTTATCACTTGCCGCAGATCTAGCAAACGCTTTGGCATAAAATAACGAAAAATATTGTTTGCCTTATCGAAATTTGTAACATTTCTGTTAATAGGTAATTGTTATATTTTACTTTTTTCAATATTTTTTTATGGTTTTTTTAAGTCTTCTAACTTTGCTCCAGAAAAATGTTGATGAAGTAATCAACAAGTCGGTCAGTTAAAGTGTAACTGTAGTTTATATGTTATTGTCTGTTTGTATTTCAATTAGTTAGTTAATTTTGTTTTAGTATTTTTTTTTTTTTCATAATATAGGAACTATTCGTTAGTGATCAATATGAACAGAGCTTAAAGACCTTAGACAGGATTTAAGCACTTTTAGGTAATAATTTACAAATTCGAGTTATAGAAAATCTCATTTTGCGTGCGTAAGACATTTATCAGTATTTTTATTTATTTTAGTTTATTCAAAGCCCAGCATTCAATAATCGAAATACATAGCTACATATTATATATCCAGAATAAGTACATGCTCGTATGTTTACTTCAATATGTTGTATTGGAGTGTACCATATACATATACTACAAGTATACTACTATAAGAATAGTAAGACTTTTTTCATAAATTTAAAACTATTCATTTATTCCTAAACATGTCTTCCTCCTCAAACTAGTCCCCTTTGGCCCCAATACACACTCGAAGCAGTTGTTAAAGTCAATTTCCGGAATAGTCTTCAAAGCACGTAGGGATTCGCGTTTAATGTCTTCAATTGACTCAAAACGGTTTCACCGGAGCGGTTGTTTGACTTTTAGTCAGAAGTCACACGAAGCTAAATCAGCAAATACGCGGATTGCGCGATATTGGTTGAAAATTTGTCGAAAAAGTCACGAAGAATCAATGCAGTATGCGACGGCGCATTATCGTGGTACAAAAACCAAGAGGTGTCGGCCCATAATTCCGGCTTCTTTTCATGAATACCTTCGCAACGACTCATAACACTCAAATAGTATTCCTTGTTGACGGTTTGCTTAGTTGAAAAGAATTCTGAGTGCACCACGCCTCGATAATCGAAGAAACTTGTCAACAAAACCTTGATTTTTGACCTGTTTTGACGTATTTTTTGGAATTCGGCTCACCTTTTCCACGATATTCGACCATTTGATCGTCTGTTTTCAAGTCATAAGCATAGATCCAAGTCTCATCCCCAGTAATACTATTTTTCATGAGTTCCTGGTATTCGAAAAGCATTGTTTCACAGACATTAACGAGGTGCTGTTTTCGAAAAAATTGAATGATTTCCGAACCAATCGTGCTTTCACAGTTCTTAGGCTCACATGACCTTTTAAAATGGTTTTCACTGATCTTTCCGATATTCCAATGATGCCAGTAAGATTTCTGACTGTCAATCATCGATTCTCAAGCACCAATTGCTGAATTTGGTTGATCATCAGTTGATGTTGACAGCCACGCTAGTCGTGATTCATCGTCAACGCGTTCTTGAACCCAGAAATTTGGTTCCGCATAAAAAATTTAATGGAACTTCTTTGTTGAATAATTTTACTCATCGTAAAAATCGCCAAATGCACTTCAGAAAGACAGGCGTATAACAAACACTAATGCTTCTTTTGATGTGATATTTGATATTACCAGTCAATATGATGCCTTTAGGATAAAATGCTTGTGATCCGACATGTTTTGAGGCAGATGTTTGGGGACAGAAAAGTAACCTTCTTGTCTGGTCTGTTCTTGCGAGCCTAAGGTTTAAAAATTTGGGGTCCCATATCCTTAGTCATACTGGCAAAAATGCTGGAATTGATATCAACCACTTTAGCCAAAATATTTTACAACTTTTTAAATCTATCTGCAGAAATTTTTAGCATGACAAAATTCGGAATCTTAAAAAGTGGAAAAATTCATAAATCTACGAAAGAACTATAAAATTGGCATGAATTTTCGAAACGATATGCTTTGCTTCATAAGGATCGAAAAGTGTTGCCGGTTAGCATTTATTTATCACAAGAATAACTGCTGATTTCCCAATAAAAGCAACAAAAACTTCCTAGAAAATTCGGTATGTATTTGGCAAAAGTAGAAAACTGTTCATTGGGAGCTTAAATCCTTGTCCTTTTGTTTGTTTCCGCTTGTTGGTTTACTGTTGTTGTTGCTATTATTACTGTTGTTGCTACCGTTTTATTGTTGTTGTTTCTGTCCAGCAAAAGTTAATTAAATTTCTGGTAACTAATCGGCCGACTACCAACTTCCGTTTAGCTCCACAAACACCAGCGTTTGACCTGCATAAGCGGCGCTTAGTTTGCCAAAAACAAAAACAACAATAAATATATATTTCGTACAACACACATCTGGTTCAGCGTTGCAAATCACATGGAGCGCGTACCACAAAACACCAGCGCATTTACCGTTCAATTCGTTCCTAAGCATTTTATGTGCCCCTTTGACCAATGGACTGAGTTTTTACTGACATTTTTATACCCTGAACAGCGTAATTCACGCTTGTCACGAAGTTGGTAATGTTTAGAAGCAAACAATGGAGATCTTATAATTGTATGTATGTATATGGTATATATATTTAATATATAAATGATCAGCGTACCGAGCTAAGTCGATTTAGTCATGCTCGTCTGTTTTTGTATACGCGAACTAGTGCCACAGTTTTCGAGATATTGAGCTGAAGTTTTGCCTATGTTCTTTTTGCTTTTAGAAGCTGCTTATTTAGCGGAAACGCCCATATCGGACTAATATAGCATATAGCTGTCATACAAACTGAACGCTCAAAATTAAGCGTTTGTATGGTAAACTTCTTTATTTTACGAGATATCTTCACGCGATTCGGCATGGATACTTATCTGAAGAAACGGTACAATCTCTGAAGGAATTGTTTAGATCAGACGACTATAGCTTATAGCTGCCATATAAACAGACCATCAAAAATCAGGTTATTCTCTAGATGCTATTTAATTTGTGAAGGGTATTATAGTTTTGGAAGTTCAAAAGTGTTACTCTAAATTTGTTATAGTTGTTGTTGTAGATTTTTATATACATATGTATTTAGTTCAGCGCAGTTTTAGCTTAATTTTATTGCCATTTCATTTGCCTTCGACATTTCAAGCGCGTATTTGGCACGCACACATACACAAATATATGTGCAGATGTGTTTATAAGACTGTGTATATGGTAGATGTGAATGCATGTATAAGTGTTCGTATGGTATGTTTAGTTTTATGTATGTAATGCATCGGTTTGGTGCGGCAGCAGTTGGTGCATGTTCATGGTGCCTGCTGGCATTGGCTGGGGACGCACCGAGGACGCGTTAATGCTGCTACTATTTACATACGCACAAACACACACATACATATGAAAACATACATATTTACGTTCAGCTAAGCCAATGCTAATCTAATCCACTAATAAGCTCTTTGCTGTCGCCTTTTATCAGTTTAGCTTTGCTAGAGTGGAACGTGTAAAAGCGAATATCAAACCTACATACATATGTAAGCGCTAATGTGTGTGTATATGTGTACAGGTTTGTTTATATAAACAACACACACATACAGACATACGCACAAATTCACTTAATTCGCTGGCTTTGCCGCCTTTTTCAGCAGTTTAGCATTTTAGTAGCTAACTCGCTTCTTGTGGTTGTTGTATTGGCTTTTTGCTTGTTGGCTCAGCAGTGGCTCAGCGCCTGAATGACTGGCTGATTGGATAAGCGTTGGTTTAACCAAACACACATATACCCACTCACTCTGTTACATACTACCACACATAAACATATGTATATGGCTAAGTAAATATGTGCACTACCCACTTTGGCGCCCGCCTCTTAAAACAAGTTAATCGAATACCGATAGCACAAATAACAACAAACATTATAACAAATTGCAAAAAATATATAAAAAAAAAGCTAGCAAAACAAAAACGCATCGTTAGAGATTAGTCAATAGCACAGCGAATGGCAGTCAAGCTAAATAATTGCTATTTGGTTAGAAATCAATTTTCACCTCTAAATGGAATTTTCAAATACAAATCGTGCGATCGAAGCTTATTTGCACGTATCTGCGTGTGTGTGTGTGTATTCGCTTGTGTTTCGTATTTAAATTGTATAATTCGTAAAAGCGGCGACGATTCCGGGATGCGGTCGAGAAAAGCTGCAAAGAATCATGCGATTTGTGTATGCTTTAATAAAGACGGAACCAAAGCAGACATTGGTATTACTCTGTTCTATTGGAGAGGATGTGAGCTCCAAGCCTTTCTTTGATATTCGAAATTGAATGGCTGAACCATTTAAAGGCCATCTATAAGTGTGTACAGCTGCTGGCGTATGCCAATGATATTGATATCAATGGCCTCAATAACCGCGGCGTTAGTTCTGCTTTCTCCAGAATGGATACGGAGAGTTTTCGTGCGGAGGTTCTGCGGAGGATTTATGGTCATTTGCGCTTTGGCCACGGCAAATATCGCCTTCGATGGAACGATGAGCTGTATGAGATATACGACGACATTGACATAGTTCAGCGAATTAAAAGACAGCGGCTACGCTGGCTAGGTCATATTGTCCGGATGAACGAAAACGCTCCAGCTCTGAAAGTATTCCCCGCAGTACCGGCCAGCGGAAGCAGAGGAAAAGGAAGATCTTCAATCCATTGGAAATGTCAGGTGAAGAAGGACCTGTCCTCGCTTGGAATCTACAATTGGCGCCACATAGCCAAAAGGAGAGACGACTGGCGCTCTATTGTTAACTCGGCTATAATCGTGTAAGCGTTGGCTACGCCAGTAAAGAAGAAAAAGAAGATACATATATACTATATATTATAAAAAGTAATTTCCAAAGTCACCTTCCCCTCAAAAATCTGTGACGAAGTCGCGCAATATATCACATGCTTTCAATTTTTATATTTTTTCGATTCTCGGCCATCTGCGGTTTCGTTCGCATTTAGCAAGACTTAATTTGCCTTTAATTAGGTTTCATAGGCAAAACCAACTTCTTTACACATAAATGTTTATTGATGTGTAATGGATTTATATAAAAAAGTACTCATAATTTCATACTCAACAAATCACTCTAAATTCATTGTAAATCATGAGTGATTATTCACTTATAAAAATAGTGGCTTATGAATGCCCAAGCCATGGCAAATCATATATTTACATATAATAATACAACATAATAATTACATGCTTATAAACCAACACACACACRCAGGCACAAACAAATAAAATAAATGTGTCAGCTCGTGGCGAAGAAGAAGAAGACTTTAACTGCAGTCAAAAGGTATTAGGCACAAGTTGTACGCGATGCCATAACATAATCGCTAAATCCCTTAACACACATACAAAGGCGCATCAATGCATGCTCACACACACATACACTCATACATTTTCACACATTTCCATGCAAATTTGCACCTTTGCACCAACATTGTCTCTCACCTTCCAAGCAACTACTAAACAAACGTTGCAACTATTACTGAGAAGTGCAACAAAAAACAACAACAAACACTACTTGCAATGAATGTTGCAACAACGCGAGGCAAAATGTTCGAAAACTAAGAATAAGTAGAAGAAAGCAGCAAGCAAACATTGGCAAATAAACATTAACTATAGCTATAAAGCCCATTGTGCTGCGGCAATTGACGACATTTCGGTGACACCAGCAACGCCAGCCTGCAGCAGCAACAACAACAAGCAGTCACTGTGCATTGAGCCGATGGATTGAGGCAACTTGCCACACAATGTTTGGCACTTTGTCGATGGCATTTCTTTAAGTTTCACTCGCGTTGTCTTCGCTCAGCGCTAAGAAGCCGAGAAAGTTAATTAAATTTAGCGCCCAGTCAGTCAAATAGTCAGGCGGTCAGGCAGTCAAACGCCAGCAAATCGTCAAACAGTCGAGCAGCTAATGGGAAAGCGACAAGTTGCAGTGCACTTAATGTACGGGTGGGGCGGAGCGGAAGTAGTGCCGCGGGCAGTCAATGTGGCGTGAAAGGCGCTCGCTCTCTGCTTACCTCTCTGTATTGCTGGAGGTATTGTATTATGTAAGGCATTACTTACTAACCTGGCCTGGTTGCCTATACGTCACTGTCGACAGATGGCCACCTCGCCGCCGCTAATGTTTAGCCATTGGGCAAATGAGGCCAACATGGTGGCCCTACTACGCTACAGGCTAAACGAGTGTTTGTTTGTTCGATTGCCCAACAGGGCGACTCACATGCGGGATAAGTGTTGGCAGCTCTTTATAAAAAATAAACAATAGATATCTGCGTGTGTGTGTGTGTGTGTGGCTATATTTGTTTGGCAGTAGGTTAAGAGGTCACAGCTGTCAACTGCTGCAGCTGGTGATTTGGCGCGAATGCGCCGACAGCTACACACACTTTGTTCAAACGATTTGTGGTGCCTCGGAGCAATGTGTGTTACGTATACGCACTGTACATTAACCGTACAAGTGTTCTCCATTAAACCATTAAACTATCCCACTTAACTATTCTTTTTGTACGCTTGCAACATGTTGCTACAGAGTATAATGGTTTTGTTCACCTAACGGTTGCGCTTACACCTGAAACTAACCGAGATAGATATAGGGTTACATATACATATATAAATGGGATGACGAGAAAATTGTAATCCGAGTGACTGTCTGTCCATCCGTCCGTCCGAGCTGTAACTTAAGTAAAAATTAAGATATATTGATTAAACTTGGTACAAATATTCCATGGTAAAAAAAAGTATGACGTCTTAGATCGCACCACTGCCACGCCTACAAAACGTCATTGACCGAAAAAATTAAAAAAAAAAATACTCTTATTTGGCACACATCGCAATAACAAGGGCACCTGGGGGGAACATTTTTTCAAAAAGTGGGCGTGGTCCCGCCCTCTAATAAGTTTAATGTACATACATCCTAAGCTGCTAAGGCTACAACAATCAAATTAGCGAATACTATAAGAACTCCCACCGAAAATGGGAAAATGGATAAAATCTGATGATAAATTATCACACTCCCCATATAACGGTACTATTCAAGACTACCAAAAGAAATAACTTATTATGCCAGAGACATTAAATTTTACCACCGAGATGATGTGAGAGGGCTTTAAAGGAGTCGGTGTAAAAATTGGGCGATGGGCATGCCCACTTGAGATAAATATATATATCTCGGGACCTGCTCGACCGATTTCGACCAAATATCGACCCTATTTGATCTATTTATATATGTACGGTTCATCGAGAGAGGACCAAACTCTACGAGTCACTCACTCATCATTCCTGTCCTTCTATATGGTTTAGCGATGAAAACACTACGGCTCTGAGAGTATTCGACGAAGTATCCGCCGGGGGAATTGGAAGACCTAAGCTCTGTTGGAAAGACCAGGTGGAGAAGGACCTGGCAAACAGCGAAAAGAAAGAATGGCTGACAGTTTCATAACTCGACATTATATAACTCGTAGTTCTCCATAACTCGAACTCTTGCATTGGTAATAGAAATTAAATTTCATACAATTTGCTCTCCATAACTCAAAGTCTCTCTAACTCAAAGATGTTTTGTGTATTATCATAATTCGAGTTAAGGAAGTTCAACAGACGTTTTGCACCTTCTGGTATTTCCCTGACTTTGATTCTTGCAAGTTGCAAGTGTATAAAATTATCGCTTGCACCCGAACTTACCATTCCTTACTTGTTATGTTAGGTAGTGTGTGTGCGTGTGTGCAAATGTTGATGAGCCGTTTATTGACAGTGAATGGGCAAGCGGGTCACCAGCACCTGCTGCCGCTTCGATTTCCGCCAATAACTTTATTCTAATCGTTTGATGGACTTTCAATCAGGAAGTTGCGCCTTGTCGTGTGATACTCATGGACATGTGATATATAATACATATGTGGACTTATGTGTAGTATGTCTAATTTAATGATTGCTTTGTACGTTCCTTTTATTTTCTGTTAAAATGTCTAGTTAAAATGGTGTCAGCTAACACTTAATAATATTGCAATAATGCTAACTTAAAGCCCATAATAACAATTTTGAATATTAGCTTTATATTCGTTGAAACAAGATTAAATGAAGTATATTCGACCAGGCAACGTTGCATTTTACAATTATTCATTATCAACTTTTGATTGGACAATCTCTGAATAGCTGTGAATCGAACAATAGTTGGTATAAATATAATAAGATATTATACCACTTTAGTGAGGTATTCCGTTACTTTGTTGTATTAGTGTAAACTATACATAGAGAAGATAAGTGATGAATCGAAGACAGCCAATGTTATTTTGCCTTATGGGAGGTTCACATTGAGAATTATAAAGAATATTATCAACCACACCGCTAACTCAAAGAAGAAAAATCGAGTGAGCGTTTTCACCGATCAAATATCTAACTGGTATCTAAAAAAATTTGTTTAGCTCTCGTTGATATCATTCAAATCCATATATGATTCTTATATCATTGAAGTGGAAAAATATATATATGAAACCAGAGAAAACTTGATACTTGAGATCCCACAAATTCGCAACTAGCTTGTGATACAAGTAGAGGATCTTTTTTCAATACCTTTTTTTGACAGATCGCGCGTGAGTTGTGTCAGCTGTCATGTTATTTTTGTTCAGTATTGTTTGGCATGACATCATGGAAAAACTTATGCCTGAACAAATCGTTTACAAACCGTTCAACTTTATTACGAAAATTAAAGTTCTATAAAACATGTATTTCTCGCGCTTCGCTCAACTTATGGTCAACATAATCGGCCTACCGAGTGCACTATTCGCAACTTCATCATCCATTTTGAGACCCAGCACTTATTGTTTGATGATATTGAAGTGAATAGAACACGTCCAGCACACAGTAAAGAAAATATGTATAGCAGCCCTGGCTGAGAGTGTACAGGAAGACCTGACAGAGTTCGCAGTTATTTGGACTGACGTGTTGAGCGACAAAATACAGCTTTGAAAGATCCTACGCGACATCGCTTCACTGTAAGTGCAGTTGAAAAGTTCCAAAAAGTTCCAACATTTTCGAGCCAAATTTCGTTCAGCGATGGGGCCTATTTCTGGCTAAATGAGTATGTAAACAAGCAAAATTGTCACATGTGAGACGTAGAGCAACCTGTATAGATCTAAGAGCTTTCGTTTCATCCAGAAAAAATAACGGCTTGGTTTCCAAGTTTCTTCCAAAATGATGTCGGTGAGAATATCACCATCAATGGCGACTACTTGATGTCTGTAATTGAAGCTTGTGATCTCGACATTTGGTTTCAACAAGACGACGCCACTTCCCAAACATCCCATCAAGCAATAGACTTATTGAGAGAACACTTCGGTGAGCAAATAATTTCATATTTTCGACAGTAACCAGTCGAAATGCTCGAACGAGTCATCGAAAATTGCACTCAACGGATGGACTACTATAGCCATGGAAAACATTGGAAAGAGATAATATTCAAAAAACAAATGCCAAACAATGTTCTTTCAAATGATAATAAACATTCGCCATTAGATTTGAAGTTTCTGTGTTTTTGTTTTTTTTTTTATATAGGGAACTTCGAAATGTATCAACCTTTACAATCTACGGATTATAAACGGTTTAATTTATATCAGTAACCCTAGTATTGCTAAACCTTGTTTTCTTGGTTTATTCGTTATTCGAGTGAATTACCGAAAATTATTATCAGTTAATACGAAGTCTCGGAGAAATGTTAATATGCTGATCATCCACAAATCTATAGGAATATTTTCTTGAGTCCTCAAAAAACTTTCTAATATAAGTAAAATATATTATGCAATAGATATAGACGCACCTGATATCAACTACATTCTACTGAAATTTTTATATTACAATGTGAAAATGAGTGAAATCGAACTGAAACCACGCCTATTTCCCACATAGCATAAATTTAACTCCATTTGATCCTTTCACTTTCCAGTACACAAATCAAGAAGTAATTAATATAACCCGATAAAACTCTGCACGAGCAACGCCTTAGAAGTATGCCACTTTATAACGAAAAATTTTCTAAATTCAACGAAAACTTTTCTAGCTCCTGGGTACCGAATATGTGAACTCATAACTGCTTACGTCAAATGCTTTCCTCAAATTAGTAATTATATGTATTAACTATATTATGGCGAATTATTTATATAATATTCTAGCAATTACTCATTGGAGGTGGAAAACGCATGTATTAATGAGTGTACCCTAAGAAATGACTAAATAAATCAATTTCTAGCGAACACGTGCCAAAATTGCCCTAAATGGTAATGAAAACGAAAACATATAAAAAAATTAAAACAGTAAAATTAAAAAAAAAAATTTTTAATTAAAAACTAAAAAAAGTAATAAAATAAATTTAAAAATTTTGAAGAATAAGAAAAAACAAAAAAATCGTCAATTAAGCTTGTGAAATTCTATGGAGATGAAACAGGTTGTTGCCCGAAGTCAATTTTTGTTTACGTATTTGTTATACAAGTACATACATATGTATGTTTGTATTTAAAGTTTCTGACTCTTAGCGCGGCGCTTGATATCGCTAACTAATAACTTCAAACACATGTTGAACACAATTGACCAGCTGGAGCGCCCGCCAAATTGACGCGCGAACGCCGAACGCCCCTCGAAACCTACACATTCACCGGAAATCTGTAGATACACTGCTTTTTTTGCAATATTTCTCTAACGTTTGCGCTTTACTTTGCGCTTTCCTTCCTTCTACATTTTTGTTTTTACTTCACCAAGCAACAACAATAACACCAGCAACAAGATTTGCTAAACATTTATCTGATTGTTGCTGTTTTGCATAATTTGCAGTTTCAAAAAATTAATGACAGCAAATGCGAGTACACTCGTCTATTGATAGTAACTTGACTTGAGCAATAACAACAACAGCGACCGAGGGAGGGAAAGAACAAACCTCAGCAGAACGCTGAAAAAAACTGCCAATTAGGTTAAATTTAATAATTAAAAATTAGAATTCATTATAATGGCTTTTTTGCATACACAAACACACGTCTACACAGAGAGAGAGTATATATTTCATACATACAAAAATACATATGTATGCTTTTGTGAAATGTGGCGACAAGGCGCCAGGAAACAAGAAATTTCGAGCTAAGCGCCAGCTAGCAACACAAGTGGAATCGAGAGTTGGCTGTACACGCTGCCGGCTGCCACTGGCTTGCTTAATGCTGCGAGTACTGACTTTGCCAACCGCTGTTTCGCTGCGGCTAATTAACCTTTCGCAAGCATGTGCAAGTCACCACAAAGCAAGCAAAGCACAAATAAAGCTAATTTAACCAAAAAAGTTGCACAGCAGCAAGAATTCAAGAATTAAGCGAGAAAAGACAAGTAATGACAGATAGAATGTTGTATAAAAAATTGGAAATTAATGATTTAACTTGCGGTGATATTTAGACAAACTCTTCCAAGAAGTTACAGAAACCAAAGCCCTGGAACCCTACCAATAAAAGACATCAAAAAAAGAAAGCAGAAACCTCAAATTTAATGAGGAATGTTTATTATCATTCGAAAGAACATTTTTTGCCATTTAGTTTTTGAAGATTACTTCTTTCAAATTTGGACCGCGCCTACGACTCAGATGGTACAGCCATTGAGAGCAAGTTTTCGGCTACTCGTTCGAGCAATTCGACAGGTAACTGTCGAATGACAGCGTGATATTTTGCTCCAAGGCCTACAAAGGAGCGGGCTTATCTGCACAGACTTTAGAAGAAATATGTACCGATGCTAAAATCGGCCCACAAATCACACCAAACCTTATTTTTTTCTGGATGAAGTGGCAGGTTATAGAAAAACGTAACTCTACTTGGATAACCAATTAGATCCATGTAGACCCTTCCAAAAATATAAAAATAATCAAAGGGACTAGCTGAATCGGTTTGGCCATGTTCGTCTGTATAAACACGAAATATTCCCTTAATTTTCGAGAAAGTGATCTAAAACTTTAAGCACGTTTTCTCCCCAAGAACTATAGCATATGACTTCGATACAAACTGACCGGTCAAACTCAAGTCTTTTTTTTGGCAAACTTTTTAATTTAACAGGATATATGTATGTATGTATGTTTACGAAATTTGACATAGGTCGAAGAAGGAAGAGGAAAGATTGGCTGGATCCACGAAAAAAATGGTGGAAGGCCGATCGTACTTTGCCTCACGGCTGTAATTCACATCAACGGATCAGAGATTCGTTTGGTGAAGCCAAAAGTTAGGCACGGTCGGGAGAAACTCTCGCGACTAGACGGGTTGTGACATGGACGATAAACCGCTGAAACTCAAAGAGAAATATAACGCGGCAAAGCTAAAGCTGCAAAATGTGCTCTACTGAAGATTGCATGGAAGTCTGAAAACGACTGTGCCAAATATCGATGATTTAATGGAGTAAAAGATAAGAACTACCATTTCATGCTGGTTTTCCGGTCAAATTAAACAAAGATGGTTTTTAACACGTTAATGTAAACTTGAGTTTACGACATAAGTTAGGTTGTAGTGATTCATGCGTCAAAAGTAACACAAGGTCCTTTGTACTTCAGAAAATTCCTAGATATGGATCAACACTACTCATATCGACCGTCGAAACGCTTTAAGAATACTACAAATGTGTTAAGGAAACTAGTATCAAGCCAGCCAGATTCGCCGATAGTGTTTCTATCGAGATATCACCTTTTCTGGCAAAAACCAGAAGGTTGAAAATGTGTCTAAATGATTCCACCTCGCCTTCTTCTACACAGCTTTGACAAGTCGTGCCACACAGGATATGTAGGGAGACTTGGACCTGTCTCTTATACACATCTAGATGTGTATAAGAGACAGGATGTAGGGAGACTTGGACCTATTGGACAATGTTCAGTCAGAGCACCCACCATGGTGGCATAATTCACATTGTTAAGAACAATGTAAGTTCGAATTATCTCTTGCGTTCCACTTTGAGCCAGAAAAATTTCATTGACGCATAAGTTTTGGTTGTCGACCAAGCTTAATGGAGGTCCATATATCCAACATTAGAGCGCGAGAGGACACCGCACAGTCGACTCGTTGTCAATCTGGTGAAATTGGGGTAAGTTTACCAAAATTAAACTCTCGATTTTAATAAACTAAAAATGTGGACAGCGCGATGAACAAAACTAAAAATTTGCCGAAAAGCCTCAAGCTTTCTTAAAAAAATCGGTTATTTGTTTTAGTTGCAAAATAATTACCGCACACACATACCTATGTATATAAACAAACACACGTGCGCCATATAATAGCTGCCACAAATTTCAATTAGAAGGCACGAAAACGTTTTCGGGGCAATCAATTCTTAAACCTGTGCGCATAAATAACTTAAAGACACCACATGTGGGTGTGAACAAACATACTATAAATATATATTAACACATACACGCATGCACGTACATACATACATATGTATACACGAGGCACATGTGCAACCATTTATGTTTCCACCAAGACAAACTGCACGAAATTGGCCACAAAGGTGAGAAGGCAAAAAGAAAAATGATTTTTGCTCGCATTCAAATGAAACGCAAAAAGACGCTGAAAGAGCGCACAAAGCGAGCGTCAAAGGCGAACAATTCATCATATTTTTTCGAAATGTATAACAACAAAACGAACAACAACAACCAGCGACAAGCTAATATTTACAGGCAATACCAAAAAATTAGCCCAAAGGCGAGTCAATGGGGCTTTGCCGACGGCTGTTGGAGACACGCAGACCCGCAGTTGTTTAGTTGTTTAGTTGTATCTTTTGTTGTTGCTGCATGTGGGTTTAATATTTATGTGGTGCATTCGTGTGTGTGTGAAGGGTATGTGTGTTGCGCCAAGGAGGTCCATTAAGTGGCAATAGTGAACACAAAAGGTGTGAGCACGTCGCCAGCTGACAACAAGAGTTACATATATAAATATGTACATATATATGTATATATACATATATAAATATAGATATCCATTTGAGTGCCCATATAGCTTACATATCTACATGTTGGCACATAAAACAATTTAAATTTATGTGTTATATTTCCAACACAACTCCTGCCCAGCATGCAAACACGCCTACTCACAAACACACACACCACGCACACGCAAACAAATTGCTATATTTATAAACAAACCAGACTAGCTGGACGTTTTTTCGTCGATTTTTCAGCGTTTTGTGCGTGCGCTGCGCCCAAAAACAAAGCAACAAGCGCCAAATTGCCGCAATTAGCACTAGGCGGTGGCAGCAACAACGCCTCGCCGGCCGAAATCAGCGACGCGTACGCACACACACACACAAACAAACAGTTTTATTTCACTTTTTTACTTTTTTTTAAATATTTTTTTGCTTTCTGAAAATCTTTTATTTTGTTTAAAAAATTGCCGGCGTTGAGTAGCTCACCTTTGGCGGTGGAAGCGACATAAACTGTTCTTAATGGGGCAATCATTGCGCATCGAGCTGAGTAAACATTTACTGAGCTGCGATTTTCTCTGCCGCTAATGGCGCCAAGTTTTTGGCAGAATATTAACCGTAATTCTTACTTTAATTAAAACATGTAAATATTAATTTAAAATTAGCGTTGGATAACCTTCAACCGTCGTTAAGTGGCAACTGGATTCCCCTCCAACTAAACTTAAAAAATCTAAGAAAAAAGCCTTTCAACAAAAAAGTCGGTTCAAAATTGTAACGGATGATCCAAGTGGAGGTACTTTTTTCAATAGTCTTTTTTTAACAGATCACCCGCTAGTCGTGTCAAGCTATCATATTGTGTTTGTTCAGTATTGTTTGGCATTTCATCATGGAAAGACTTATGCTCGAACAGCAATAAGTAAAGTCGTTCAACTTGATTACAAAAATTCGCGTTCTGTATAAAATGTGTTTCGTCCGCTTCGCTCAACTTATGATCAATATAATCCGCGTTCTATTCGCAACACAATCACCCATCTTGAGACCCAGCATTTCTTATGGGAAAATATTAGACCAAATAGACCACGTCAATATAAGACACAGAATAGCAGAGAATAGATGGGAGTGTACATGATACATACATACAAACTACAGCTTCCCAAGCGACATCGCTTCACTCTATGGGCTCTTGAAATATTCCAAGAAAATCCGACGTTCCCGAGACAAATTTTGTTCAGCGAGGAGGCTCAATGGGTATGTAAACAAGCAAAATTGCCGCATTTGGGACGAAGAGCAACTTGAGTAGATTCAAGACCAGCCATTTCATTCATACAAAACAACAGAAGAACGTAATTGTCAATGGCATCCATTATCGCGCCAAGATAGCCAATTCTTAGCAGCCTAAAATTGAAGCTCATGGTCTCGGCGATATTTGGATACAACAAAACGGCGGCACATCCCAAATATTGCATCATTAAACGGATTTATTGAGAGAACACTTCGTTATGCAGATTGATCACCAAGATCGTGTGCTACCACACGGTTAATATTTTTCCTGTGGTTAAATGTAAAAACTAAAGTTTATGCGGACAATCTCACTACGATTCAGGTTTTAGAGCAAAGAATTACACGTGTCATTCACCGGTTACGAATCGAAATGCTCGAACATGTCATCGAAAATTAGCCTCTACGCATGAGCCATTTGAGACGTAGCCGCGATCAACATTTGGAAAAGATAATCTTCAAAAAATAAATTGAAAATAATGTTCTTTCAAATGATAATAAACAGATTTTTGTTTAGAATTTGTAGTCCCATGTCTAGTTCAATTTCAAGATGACTAAAAAATTATTTATATTCTTAGAGAAAAGTTCTCGTAGAATCTGAAATTTTCCTTCTTAGTCTTTTTAATGGCTTAGCTTTAAGAGGACTGGCGTCGACAGACATTTTTGATCTTCAAGTGAATCAAAAAGGTCTTTGAAAATCAGAACCAAAGGTAAGCCGAAGCCGAAAAAAACACGTCAAGGCAGGTCAAAAGTCAAGATTTTGTTATGGTACACTACGAATTCCTTCCGACCGACGACTGTCAACAAGGAATACTATTTGAGTATTATGCGTGAAGCCATTCGTAAAAAGAGACAGGAATTATGGGCCCACAAGTTGGCCTGCATTAATTCCTTATGATGTTCTTGCCAAATTTATAACCAATATCGTGCCACGACCACAGTATTCGCCTGATTTAGCTCCATCCGTTTTGAGTCAATTGAGGACATTAAACATCAATGGGTACGAGCATTTAAGGCTATTCCGGAAATTTACTTTAACAACTGTTTGACAAAAACGTTGGCACCAGAATTTTTAGTCCAAGGGTAATTACTTTAAAAGGGGATGACATAGATTTTGCAGAATAAATTAAGAACAAAGTCTTCCTGTTTTTTTGTTCATAGCGATATATCTTACTCGATATATTTGTCTCGATATATTAATCGTCGTAAACGAAGATAAGTAAGGATTTTGTCGAAAAGTTGACGTAGGAAGAAATTGTTATTTCGATGGAAGCAGTGGATATGCCCGCAAACGGAAAGTTTGTTGGCGAGCTATGTCTGCATGGGGTCTGTATCTAACATAAGAGGAAATAGTTTCTTCAGGTTGGCTACGTCTACGAGGTTTTAGAAGTAGTTCGTAAGCGACAGTTTCACAATACTTTATAAGATTATGCCCATTTGCGACGGAAAAATAATATCAAAACAATCGAGCGAATTCAAACTCAGCGTTTATGCGATAGGTAATCGTTCTTTATGATAGTATTTTTGAATAATTCAGTGTTCGACGTATTCCATGCGGTACCTGAAGCTGTTAATAGGTAAGGAACAAGTCTACTTTGAGTTTGAGAATATTAGTAAAACAAGCAATTAAACTGACTGTTTAACTATTATTATATTAAAATCACTTACGTTTGTAGAGAAATTTCGAATAATCACAATCCATGTTGTTGCGGTTTCTGCTATTATTTAAATTGAAATGTCGAAATTATAGTTGAATTTATTTGCTTCTTCTGTTGAAAACTCGCTCACTTTAAAACCTGTTTGTTTTAATTTTTATTCGTGAAAATTAATTTACAGTTACACTTTTACTGCACTTTTCAACACTATTCATATGCATTTTTAAACACTGTGATTTGATTTTTTGAAAGATCTGCTGAAAAACAAGTTAAAATTATATAAATAAAATATATTTGAAATT
>NW_017535407.1:169772-173906 GCF_001853355.1 Bactrocera latifrons
CGTTCTCTAAAACATAAATAATCAAACGTGTTTTACAATTTAAAAACAGTTCAGGTTTTTTACAAAAATTTCATTAAAAAATTGTCGAAAAAAAAAGAAAGTACAAAATTTCTGTGTTTTTGTTGCTTCAAGAAATTTACTTCCAAATTTTTTTTACAAAATTTTTATTTTTTTTAGCATTTTTTTACAAATTATTTATTTTATTTTATTTTACTTTTTTTTCAAAACATTTCATGCACAAAATTTCAGTTTATTTTTAGGTGCTTAAAAAAATATACTTCCATATTTTAATACGCCAAAAAATTGTTATATTCTATTAAGTGTGCTGCGTAGTTTATCTTTAAACAGGTAAAAGTCCCTCAGTTTCTTAGATATCGCTCTGAAATTTTGCAAACATCCCTTTCCCATCAAGAAGCTCCTCATTTGTCGTAACTGAAGATATCGCACCACTATAACATATAGCTGCCATAAAAACTGAACCATCAAAATTAAGTCTTTGCAGGAAAAACTTTTTTATTTCACGTGATATCTTCACTAAATTTGGCATGGATTATTATCCAAAGCAAATTTTTTGTGGACTTTTTGTTATTAAGAAAAGAGCCCCGTAAAATTATTGTTTATCCGTCGGCAACTCTGCAGATTTCACGATAGAAATTTTTTCCAAGAGTTATATTAAATTATTGTTTATGATTTTCTTTCCGCACTTTTTATGTTGAATTTACTACGAGACTTTTAACAATTAATTCACTCATATAATACATTAGCTTTTTTTTTGTATTTTTTTCTTTTGCCTATCAGCTATATCGGCTCTTTGTCGCCCTTATCAGCAGCGCAAATCAGCAACAGCAGGTCTTTCAGTTTTTTCCCCATATTTTTTTTTTTTGTTTTTTCTACATTGTGTGTAGTTGTTATCTCGCACAGCGCCGCATCGCCGTTACACTTGACGAGAAGCGTTTGTTGCTGCCGCGCTCGTTGCTTCAAAGCGACGGCATTGCGTACGATTCTGCTGGTGGCATCGCTTATCGCCGCATATCGCGCTGCTGCTGTAACAACAGCCGTCACATTTAATTATGACAAGAGTGAGCCAACAACAAGTACAACAACATATAATAGCAACTAACAAAAAACACACTATCGCCAATTGAGCAGGCGCTCGCTTGCGCCCACATGCGTTGCAGTTATAATTGTTTTTTTTTTTTTTTGTTTGCTTGTTTTTTGTTGTTGTTGCTTTTACTGCTCTTAATTTGCTTATTGTTTCTATTATTGTAAGCGCTGCTTTCAGGCGCTTTGTCATTCAATTGATTGTCTCGCGAAAAAAAAAATGCAGAAAATAACTGTAAAGGCTTCAGCTGCAGCTGCAACTTCTGACTTCGTTGCTATGGTGTCGGTTGCGCTGATTTTACTCAAGCATGATTTTTTCTTATTTTTTTTTTCTATTATTGGATATGATTGCCAATTTATTTTTCTTTTTTTTTTGAAATTTTGCATATATTCAATGCCTTTTTGCTGTTGCTTTGGTCATATTACTTCACTCGTTGGTCAGGCCTGATTGATTCGATGGTGTCTCTCAAGCACTGCACGCTTGTTGTGTATGCTTGAACGCACCGCGTAACTGCGAAATGTCGCTGCGCTTGTGGACCTTACTTGAATTACATATCTGCATTGAATTTATCCAGTTTATAACTGCAAATTACCGTTTTGTTGCATTGCTGCTCATATGACTTTGATTTCGCATTTTATGCTAGAAGTGGCATACTGCGATATTTTCAAATGTATGTGCTTAAGAGACATTATCTAACTAGCAGAAAAATTATATAATTGAAACTGAAGCCAAAATAAATTGGTGTGAGTTCGAACTATTCCTGAAGAATATTATTTTAAGCCTCTATTTGATATATTTTATACAAAACTTTAATTTGAATCTTCTTAGTCACAATTTTAGTTTCAGAGCAATTTTAGAAAGCATATTGTGGTAAATGATGGAGAAAAATACAATCTATTTTTTATATTTTTACCACTTCACCAACATCACAGCGGGGAATGAACCTTAATCTCTGTAAACTTCTAACATATGAAGCCGACCAACTCAACACGTGTATCTTTTCAGCTGACGATGAATCATTCCGTCAAGCCTAAACCCAAAATATTTTGAGTGAAACCTGCCGAACCCGCCAAATCAGTGGCGCCGGCTTTGACGGCAAGGTAATGCTGTATTTAGCGGAATCAGAAGTCCGTACTGTTGTACGACTTTTTAAAATATAATAAAATTATTATTGTGGAAGCCTACTACCAATAACTCATCAATTGGAAACGAGCTGTTACCGAAAAGACCCAGAATTTCCAACTAGACTCGAGTTAAATATTTTCCATCATATCGACTCTCAGCCTCATGTTGCAAAACCGGTTAAAAACTATTTGGAAAGCGGTTCCTGGTGATTTTTGGCTCACCTAATAGCTCATTTGCTCCGGATGATCGCCCCTACTGAAGTACGGTTCACATCAGAAAAGTTCATGAAAAATTTGGCTAATAAAAGATTTCTTGTGCGGAATCGTTGTAAATGTTGGAAAAGGCTTACGATGATGCAGTTTTATCAAAAACACAAGCCTAGGAGTGGTATAAAGCCTTCAAAGACATTAGAGAGATCGTTGAAAACATGCGTCGTTCTGGACGACCTTCGACCTCATCAACTGATGCCAATATATTACAAAAAAAAGTGAAGAATATGGTGTTTGAAAATCATCAGGCAAGGGTTAGAGAGATGGCAAGAGAGCTCAAAATCTTTTGCGAGCCCATTCGAATGGTTTTGGTGGATATTTTGGGTATAAAAGGCGTTCTTGCTTGACTCATTCCGATAAGCTGATTTTTTCAAAACGAGTACCGTAAACAGGTGCCTTTGGACATGCTTGATCGTGCGAATTTCGAGCATTATAACTGCCGATGGGACATGTGTTTATGAGTTTGACATGGCAAGAAGTCAACAATCATCGTAATGGAGGAAAAAAAACACGACAAAGCCGCTCAAAAATCAAGATGACTCTCATTGTTTTTTCGATTTTCATGGTTTGGTGTATGATGAACTTGTTCTGAAGGGACAAACGGTCAATAAGAAGTTCTACTTGGACGTATAGAGGCGTTTTCGTGAGAACATCCGTCGGAATTCATAGATTTTATGCGATGATAATGCACCATCGCACCGAGCCACGATTGTGACCGAATTAAAGTCAAAAACGCTCAATCACCGTATTTGCCAAATTTTGCTGCGAGTGATTTTTTCTTGCCCCCCAAACTGCAATTACAGCTGGATTTGGTCGATCGAATAAAAAAAAAATTTTTTTGAAGGAGCTTAAGACCATTCCAAAAAGTGCTTATGAAGTGTTTTGAAGACTGGAAAAATCGTTGGCATAAATGTATTACATCTGGTGGTATTTTGCGTTTTATTTTATTTGTTGTGAAAATTTTTTTAACTTTTCTTTCAGTTTCCTTAGTAGTGTTATTAATTTCATTGGCGGTAAAATATTGTTTGAAAGAGCTCGAGGATATCCTACCACGCTTCATCGACTAAGCTTAACTATATTCGTGTGGTTTCATCTATGTTATATGCAGAAAAATTTATATGCTTCAAACAGTTTGTCAATATTTTTAAGGCAAGTTTTCTTCGATTTTAGAAAGTTTTTGCACACAAAGGTAATAGCATATATAAATTAATTTAAATTTCTTCAAGCCTTTTCACATTTTTTTTTTATTCTTAAAAATAAAACATTATTTTTGCTTCGTTTATGTTGTTTTTGAAAATTCAGTAGTGTTAGCTATATTTCATGGCTTTTGTTGTATAAACTGTTAAATCTTAGTTTACGAGCATTGATTTTAATGACGCCAGTTTTAACGTTATATTATTCACTTCTTAGGTAAACATTTTTTAGTTTTGAAACTAAAAGTCCATTTTCAATAGATCCTCGCAGTTTTTATATGTCAAATTTAATGGTTTTAATGTTGATACTCTTTTTATTAATATTTTTATTTATATTGCAATTAGTTTTTGTATCGCCAAGCTACTTGAATTTGATTTTTTGCTTGTTTTAACTTTTTTATTGAATTTAATTATTTAATTTCATTTATTCATTAGTTAATTATTA
>NW_017535407.1:174742-201022 GCF_001853355.1 Bactrocera latifrons
TCACTACATATTATTTAAAATATTTTTAATTCCACTTTTTTGTGAATTTTCGTATGATTTTCAGTTTGTTGTCTATATTTTCAGCGAAGTGTTAAAAAACATCAAAATTAAAAATTTGAGTGCGGCTGCTTTTGTATCGTTGTTTTGGCTATAAAACTGTTAATAACTGCAATTTTGCGAACTTCTTAATTTAATCTTTTTTTTTTTATATAAAAATTAACATTTTAGGTATGTCAATTTCATTTGAGTTTTATAAAAACAAATTGTTGTTGTATTTTTCCTTTGCTTCAATTAAATTTGTATTTCAGATAAAAATGTTGTTGTAGTTTTTGCAACACTTTCATTTGTTTTTTAGACAAAATACTGTTGTTATATTTTTTACTCTTTTGTTTATTTGTTTTTTGACACTCATGCTGTTCACTTTAATAAAAACACTTTTTGTTGAAATTCGCGCGCAAATTATTTTTGTTATTTTT
Organism: Bactrocera latifrons; assembly: GCF_001853355.1. Lineage (NCBI taxonomy): Eukaryota > Metazoa > Arthropoda > Insecta > Diptera > Tephritidae > Bactrocera > Bactrocera latifrons. The sequence continues at coordinate 175,219 of NW_017535407.1, forward strand.
TCAGTTTCAAATTTTTATTGCTCATTAATTTCACTGTATTTCGATGTTATTTCATTATTTATTTACTTTTTTCAAATATTAAATTTTATTCATAATCCATGCATTTGCTTTGATTTTATTTTGCGTATTGGCACGTACACATTTCCACACACAAATTTTTACCTTCATACGCTTAAGCCCAGCACTTTGTCATTTCAATTTTTTCACAGCGCTTTGTGATTTTCTGCTGTTTTAGACATTTTTTGTCAGCCCACCGAAAAGCGCCGAGCATCAGTTAGCCATAGAAAAAGCGCGCGCGTCAGCAACAACGAACGTTTATACCGACAGCGACGAGCAACAGTTGCTACCGCGATAACAGAAATTAAAGCAGACGAAAAAAAATAATGTGAAAAAAGTGCAAAGCTTTAAAAAAAAATCAGACAGTCAAAGAATTTTTTTTGCGGCTCGTAAGCATTTTTTGCTTGTGTAGACAAAATATTTATAGAAGATTTGCCGTAAAATACAATAGTAATGACTTCACATGGTCTCACTGCAAATATAACACCCTTTAATTAGTCAAAATTAGTTGTGTTTATTACTTTATTGCTTTTGGCGCCTACGATGCGCTCAAGCAGTGCACTGGCTGCTCGACTTAAATTTTAATAATTTGTAAATTTTGTTTACTGCGACGGCAATTTTTGCTATTTGCACTACAAGCTGCTGCTGACGCTGCTCTGAGTAGCACTTCGAACGCTTCGGGCGGTACGCGACGTTTGCGACGACGGCATAAACAAAACTGCCAATACAAAATTGGCTCAAATCGCATCAAGCAAAATTCACAATACAGCGCGGCGCCCACACGCACACATTTCACATATATGGCAGCAACATCAGCGCAAAGATATACATGAGTCTGTGTGTATAACGCGGCTTCTGTATTGTTGGCTCGCTCGCGCACTCACTCAACGCGCTGTTGAGTGCGATGGAGCCACGTGTGTGGCGCGAATGGTGTTACCCCACAGCACAGCGCGAACAGAGTCACTCACAGAGAGCGAGCGCCAAATGAAAAATACGCGCTGAGTGGTAGCGCGCGCTCATTGGGGCACACGAGCGGCAAACCAGCGAATATCATGAAACAGCTGGTTGGCGCTGATGCGCTCAACACAAGCCAACTCAACTCAATGTTTTTTCAATTCATCACCGCTCAACTTAATGTTTATCAACTTAATAGCACTCAACTCAGTGCCGCTCACTCAATTGCAGGCGCTCTTTCGGCGCGCTAATCTCACAAATGGCAAGCGTAAATCGCCAGCTAGTCGCATTCGAAGCTGTTGCCGTGTAAAGCAACAGCTGTACAACAAGCGCTCGGCGACAGCAATGGGAATCGTCGGTATTGGGGCGACCCAAGGCGACATGGTACCCAGCGCACAACACGCCACAGCGCGGCACAGCGCCTCGTGCATRCATCATGCCGCATGGATTAGCGCGCACACCCATACACACACACACTCATACAAGAGTTCGTCGTAAGAGCAGCGCCAGTCGTCGAGCACGATTTTGCAATTTGTGTACACACAATCGACTTTACGTGTTGCTGCCGATTTATTGCAGCACAAGCAGTAATAGAAATGACAATAGCAACAACAACAGCAGCAGCGGCGGCAACAGCGATGCCATCATCACACTGCCATAACAACGCTTGGCGCAATAATACGAGCAACAATAACAAAAAATAATTCAAGAAGTTGCTGGCAGCAATTGCCTGCGAGACGTGAATCGCATTTGGCACACTTCAATGTGCCCGAGAAGTCGCCGACTCTCGGCAGTCTCCTGCATGGCGCAGGGCGCACAGGAATATTTAAATAAACTTAATAATAACTGAGAGAATTTAAACCAAAAATAGGAAAGAAGTATGAGGTTTCAACGCGCCTAGAAAAAAAAAATGTTTTTAAAGTCAGTTCGCAACCATGAAATAACGGAGATCCGTAACCAAAATAAATATGGTATCACTAAAGTCAGGAACCCTGCTCAGCTATACATATTAGTGTCCATCTTCATCTCCCACTAAGTTTTATCAAAAGCGATGGCAATGCAAGCTGCATATTTTTCTTTCCAGCGAATTAAACCGGAAGCTAATCGGAAACTCAATAGCGACACAATCCGCGCAAGCCTATGTAATACAAAAGTAGACGACGATGGTCTCACATCACAATATTTCATTTCAGCCAGTTGTATCAAAAAGACTTAGTACGTTAAAGATCGTGAGTTATTCGTCATTATATGTTCTCTACCGGTTTTATTTGCCTGTTATCCTGCTTCCTTCCTGTGATTCCATGTCAATCAAGGAGAATATAATCTGGTATCTTTGCTTTTTGATTTCAGTAATGACACAGATCTGTGGAACTTCTTCTTCTTTATTGGGTAGACACAGGTTTACAATTGGTGGTCTTCATCTTCCTCTACTACGCACGGCGGGTACTGCGTCGCTATCAAAACTGGAGTGTTTTTATCCATTGACCTAGCTACTGTAGACAAGATATATTCTGCGTTGGATTTCTTGGTTGACGTTGTTGTTGGTGTTAATGATGGCTGCAAGATAGACGCAATTATCTACGACTTCCACTTTGAAATATAGCAAATACCACAAAAATCTACTCATCTCGGTCTTTGGTGCGTCCATCGCACTTCATGGATAACGATGATGTCTGCCGAACTTTTCAGGTGCATACCCCTAAATCGTAATCCTTATTGAATTTGCCGTGGTTGTCACAAAAGCGGGGTCTTCTTATCCGATGCTGTTTTCTTCCTTTCATTGGGGGTGAGTAAAACTCACGTGACTGGTGCTAAATCCTGGGTAGGGATGTTTCGCCTTACCACATTAGCTCGCCTTTAAACGGATATTTTTTGGCTACCCAGGGGACACTTGGTCTAAGACCGAAAGTCAGTCTGGGAGAACAATAAGTTTTTGCTCCATTTTATATCGATCTCACCCAGAAACAGCCTGTCCTGGCGAAGCCCGAACGTTCGTTACCAGTGGTGATGTCCAAAACACTTTTCCTCTTTCCTAAGCTCGTAACATCGTTGATTTGATTTGATTTTAACGGACTAGATTGCCTGGAATGTCACTTGACTCTACCACTGAGAATGACAATAAGTTTCAATTGATAACTTTTCTCTAAAATAATCTCTTCATATCTGCTAATGGCGTAGACCTCATCTTTAAAAATGCTTAGAATCGTGCACATGGGTTAATTCTCTATACATACCTACCAGGAATAGCCTCAACAATTTCAACAAGTTGGTTCAGTATCTGCCTTCCTCCGAACATTTTTCGAAGCCAAAAATATCGGACTTCTAAACCGAAATGATCCAGCAGTTTAGGGCGAAAAGGCCAATTGCGACTACAACAAGGCTCAGACCACTTACGAGGTCAACAGTTGTTCCAAAATCAATGATTAATGATTTTACCCTTTCATTTTGTTTCGGATAGCACGAGTTCTTAAAATCATTAAACTTTCCCATTCAAAAAAGTGATGAACGATAAATTAGACCTGCTAATAGTTTGCATATCATGAGCTTCCAGTATAGTTCAGCACAGCGCTATTTGCTCTAAATTTTCATACCAATGCTTTGTCTATTGTACAGTTCTAATTAACTCTTTTTTGTATGCAATTAAAAATGTCAATAACTATTCAATTGTAATTATCTTAATATGCTTTTGACAGCCATTTGCGACGAGGGCCCCTTCAAAGAGCTCTCAATCGCACCGACAGCATCATGAATAGCAATAGAAAGTCTACACACGTGAGCACGCGAATATATATATTCATGCATGTGCAGGTATTCGCCGCAGATCTGAGGACGCATCGAACATTCCCAACCGGCTGGACGCATTTTAAGGCAGCGCCTTAAACAAAAAATACCAAAGCAACTTGTTAATGATCAATTTACAAGGCAACGCTTGAATTATTTATAGCCAACGCCGATGTTAGGAATAACAAATTAAAGTGTACTATTGACACTAGATTCATCAATTCTAACTAACTGTTGGACATACATACTTGTACGTATGTTTTAAGTGACAGGTACATATGTAAATGTATATATATCTAGTATGTGTGGATGTTCTCCAATATGCAGATGTAAAGATTTGTGAATTTTATACTATATGCATTCGTCTGCTAAATACTGTACTTAAGTACCGGCTAGTGTTCAGTATGCAGGACGCCGAAGCTAGAATTTCAATATTGTCGCCAGCTGACAACGTCACAAATATAAACAATGACTAGAGACGGCAGCGCCGACATGAAGTCTGCCAAATGATACGGGCTTGTAGGTGAATAAAATGCTAAAAAATAAGCGATCGATATCACTGATATTAATTAGATACAGGGTGTGCCATATATTATATTATGGAGGCCAGCAGAAATTTCATTCGAGAAATAGCCTTATGTAACTATTTGGATCAAGATTTGCGCCAAAAACCCTTATTGGATCATATTATATTCTTTCCAGTGCAACGAAAAAGGCGATGAAAATTTAATTTTAACGGCGTGGGCTCATTATGTCACACACAAATGAAATGAACTGAAAAAAGTCTGAACCATTACTGGCTTTAAGAAGACGACGAAACATTTCAAATTCCTTACCAAACTAAAAATTTTCCGTAATAAAAATTCTATAAACGGCTAATGTCAAAGATATACGTGACATTTTCTGACCACACAGATCAGCTGTTTTGACTCTCCCTGACCATTTGTTGTGGAGAGATTTGACTATATTAAGGGAAACCCCAAAAATAGTGCTGTAACAACCGAGATGCTCAAAAAAGTACATAAAAACGTATGTTTCCTTCAGCAAGGTTATTAAATGCAAGCACACCGATATAAAAGTCGCCACACCCTATATTTCTCATATGGGTAAATACATGTCTGCAGAAAATTGTATACAATTAGTTATATAAAAATTAACGCGACTGGATTAGCTTAACAAATAGAATTCAAATAGAGGACAGAGTAGAACTAATGAATTAGTAACTCGTGGATCCCCTAAGGTATAATTAAAGACAACACAAAGTCGAATTTCATATGCCAATTCTTGCAAATTTAAGCTCAAGGCCCACATTTAGTTGCTGTTAAGTGGTAAAAAGAAGCTAAACTGAATAGGAAAACATGAAGCTGTAAGCTAAGTTGCATGAGCAGAAGCACCTATGCTAATTAATTAAAATAAGTAAATAAAATAAATATGTAAAAAATACGAAATTCGAGTGCAACTGAACAAAGACAAAGATACCAAGATTTCCAAATATGAATGACAACATAATAAGGTTTTCTAGTTTTAGAATGATATATTACTTCTGATACAAGATATTTATCTTAAAGTGAGTGGATAGAAGAAGACCTAATACCTACTTTAAATATTTTAGCACCTAGTTTTTATACCCATAAGGAAGCATCGGAGATCCTATAAAGTATATATATAAATGATCAGTATATTGAGCTGAGTCGATTTAGCTAGGTACGTCTGTCCGTCTGTCTGTCTGTATATATACGAACTAGTCCTTCAGTTTTTAAGATATCGTTTTGAAGTTTTGCAAATGTCATTTTCTCTTCAAGAAGCTGCTCATTTGTGGGAACTGCCGATATCGGACCTCTATAACATATAGCTGCCATACAAACTGAACGATCGGTTATGTCTAAAGCAAAAATGTAATCTCCGAAGAAATTGTTCAGATCGGTTAACTATAGCATATTGTTGCCATATAAACCGAACGATCGGAATCAAGGACTTGTATGGAAAAGTTTCGCATTTGACGTCGTATCGTCACGCTATTTGGCATGGATTACTGCTTGAGGCAATAATATTATATAATCTCCGAAAATAGCATATAGCGTACATACAAACTGGAGAGACAGTTACTAAATGAAATTCACCTATGAAGGGTATATTAGCATCGGTGCAGTTGAAGTCAACGTTTTTTCGTTTTTTTGTTTTCAGAAAGTATTTTAGAGCGATCAAATTTCATGATGGGAACAAATCATTTGGTATAAGTTTCTCCGGTATATGCGACCATTGGACGTATTTAGTAATTTTTCGGAAAACCTACGTTTAAACCAGACATTTGTTGTTAGCTTTCAGTGCCTTCAGCCATTTTTTTTTTTTTCGTTTCGACGTCATATTCACAAACACAAGACTCTTCCCCATCAATAATGTGTTTGATGATTATAGGGACCACAGATACGTTGTCAAGCATCTCTTTACGAAAACTATTCGAAATCGTTTTTACAAAGGATTCAGGTACTCCGATATTAGTCTAACATTGACGCACTTCACACCCAAAACTTTTACCGATACGAGTTGATTCAATCTTTAAAATATGTGAAGAGCATGTCCTTTCCCTCTCATGTCAACATGACGATTTTAAAGCACTGTTTCTTTATCTTTTTCGATATTATTATCATTACAAAGGTGGTCAGACGACTCCAATGAGTCAAGTTTTTGATCCAAACGGTGTCAGATCGCCGAAATAACAGTGCTTGCCGGGATAAAATCCGGGCTAATTCCAGTGCCGTAGAACCGACTGTCGTGGAAAGTCACCAAAACACTTCTGCAACATTTTCAACGAGTCCGAAGCCTTAATAATATAATGCCATTTGGCATCAAAATGTTAAGCGAAATCATTATTCAATTTTTTAGTACAGTTCCCTTGCTTCTGATACATATTTAAAATTTGCTTGTTACATTCTTTATCACTTTTTGATACAAAATCCTTAATGACATATGAAAACAAAAAATTTGTAAATATAAAGCCCATACAAGCTTATGAAAGAGTTGGAAAACAAAAAATTAAGCCCGGAAGTCACCGCGCAAATTGGCACACTGGCAGATGGTGGCAACGACACCCAACAGTCAAAGTCAACTCAACGATAAAAATAACTAAAAATTTAGATTAGCAACACACTAAATATATACTCGACACACAGTGGAACAAAACTTAAATACTTATAAGTGGTACCGTTTCAAAGACAATTGATTTGGCAGCTGAACGAGAGACTGTATACTCAGTGTTGTGAAAGAGAAAATATAAGAACTCACATACTCAGAACAGCATACTCAGTGAAGTGAAAGAGGAGACGTAGGAACTGGCAAAGTGACAAGTTATGTTTTTTCAACTTCTAATATCAGCCGAAGATATATCATATGTCGAAAATTGTTTATATTCTCATATACAGTAAAGGTCATGTCGTCCGAATGGATGAAAACACTTCAGCTCTGAGATATTATCACGTTTATCTTGGAACTGAATCTAATGTAATCCCTTATAAGGAATCCTTTAGAGTTTAGACTAGAAGTAACAAGCCTCCTTACCAAAAAATATGCTATAAAGCTACTCTTATTACATTTTCCTAGTTTCCTTGTTAGATTCTAACCTCTATATAACTCATAATGAATAGTATATAGTTTATATAATTTCATCTCTACATCCCACTGTCCATAGGTCGGCAGTGAAATACTTAAAATCTTTACGAAGTTGACATTCTCCCATTTGCAAATAACTTAGGGCTTCAGTTATAATCGCAACTACACACACACGCATATACATACACCGGTTTGCATACATAAGTAATTAGCCAAGCAACCGAAAAGGTGAAGGTAATATTTACTGCTGTCACTCAGCGGCAACTTTGGCCAATTCATTGAATGACGGTTCACCAGTTTTGGTCACAAAAAACCGATGAACTTTGGAAGTGCATAAATTTTAACGAGAGCGTAAAGTTCAGTTGAAACTACCGAAGTAGTAAAATTTGTGATTATGGAAAGAAAAATGGTAGCAAGAAGAAGCACTAAATGCATATGTATTCAAATAACCGGAAGAGAATTGGTGCATAGTTGACTGTGCAGTCAGCTGGACAGTTCAATCGGTAAAAGGTCGAATCAAGTGTAGCTTATTCTTTAGAGCTTGCAGGGAAAATTCTGCGAAACACTTGGATACTTTCACAGATTTATATTCCATCAACACAAATGGGATTAGATGAGTTATTCATTGATAAATCATTCAAAAGCTACTCAAAGTTTATAGTCTTAAGGGGTTACATGGGTTTCCACGGGTGAAAAACAGCTTTTTTTCAACAACTTTTTTCTCATATAAAAAATTAAATATTTTATTAGAATTCTTTACTATTAAAAAAGAACTTCTGAAATTTTGAAAAAAAAATTTTTTTTAACTCAGCCATTGCGACGCTATTTCCGATGACCTAACCTTAACGAAGCACTTAGACAAAAAGAATAAAATTTCCGTGAAAATTTTCAAATAGTAAAAATTTTTCGTCTTTAAGAATTATGTCTCAAAGGCCTGTGCAAAGTTTCATGAAGATCGGGTTGAGTAGTTCTCGAGAAGTCTTGCCAATCGACTTCAAAAACACAGTTTCACAGTTAATGTATTTGTGAGATTTTTATTAAAAATCTGTATTTAATTTTCATTGTTATTTTATCCCAGTTTTATCTGATTTTAAATAATATTTAATATAAAAAACCGCAAGCAGTCAAAGGATTGTCCTTAATCTAAATCAAGTTATTTTAATAAATTAACACAAAAATATTTCCGAATCACAACATATTATGAAAACCCCTGTATGGAAAAGGCTCTATAATTTTTGAAACCCACAAAGAAAATAAAAATAATCGAATGAACGTCATTGGAAAAGGAGAACTTAAAAATTAAAGGAAAAATAAAAATAAAAATAACGATCTGAGTTCGGGTAGTCTAAGTGTAGTAAGGGTAAAAAATGGATATCCTCGATAGTTTATCAGAAAAACTACAAAACCTCTGGAAAAAATTCAAATGGAAAACATTTTTAATTTTTGTGTTAACACTTTGTTCAAATAAACTCAAAATGCATGTGACAAATTTAAACGGCGATTTTCTTTTTTTTTTCTTTTATACTTTTATCTTTTGCGTAAATTACGTTATTTCACGAAATTTGGGCTTAATTAACTTTTGCATCTCCTTAATACACTGCAGTTTTATATTTAAAACAATTATTTTTTACTTTATTTCGACTTAATATCGGAAAGTAATTCTAATTTTCAATCAAAACTCTTACTTTTAAATGTATGTTTATTTTTTTTTTATTTTTTTCTTTTTTATTGATATCTCTGCTCACTGCGGGTATAAACCAAAAAGTTTTAATGGTAGCTATATGCTACATTAGTCCGATCTGAAGAATTTCTTCGAAGATTGCACCGTTTCCTCGGATAATAATCCATACCAAATGTAGTGAAGATATTTTTTCCAAAAAAAAAAGGTTTTCAGTGGCCTCTTTGCTGACATTATCAGATCAATAATATCGTTTTTTACGTTTTGCCGAGGCCAATAACCCTTTTGTTTACATTTTATGAGTCCAACACCACGAACATGCTGGGAATACTAACTGGTCACTGTCTGGTGGTGATATACGCCCGCAGGATGGGGCTGATAGATCGAGAAGACTGCAGGTGCAAATGACTAGAGCAGAATACCAGGGAAACAATGGAGCATATCTTGTGCACTTGTCCCGCATTGGCAAAACTACGTTGTAAGCAAAGAAGTATCGATAGTAAGGCCGCAGAGTCTGCTGAAATCCGCGTCAAGCGCATGCATCCTAAAGGAAGTTTAGTCCTCTTTGACCTAGCAACTGTACTATATCTTGTACCGCAAAGGGCCAAAATTGGTCTATGCGTGACTTATAGGCCTACCAGATTTACCTAACCTAGCCTAACCTAAGGTTCAATGGCACTTTTGTTTACATTTTATGGGGGTCGTCGACCTTTTCTTCACATTATGAGGTCAGTAATCGTTTTTGTTTACATTTTTCCCATGTCAATGACTTAGTCATCGCAGAGGAGCGCCTCATGAATTCAATTCCATTCCATTCAAATGTTACCAGACGGATGGATGATCACCCAGATGTCAACTCGGCTCGCCATCCTAAACTCATATATATATATGAGATCCTATATTTATATCATTCTATATCTATCCCGCTTATTCTTAGGTGATACAAACATATTTACATATGTACCTGCCAAACAAAGCTCAAAATTAAGTCTTTCTAAGGAAAACCTTTTAATTTAACAAAATGAGGTGAATATTATATATTCGCTTTCTCATTTAAACATATATAAAAATATGTACATATGTGCAAGTAAACATATTTTAATTCGCTTCAAGAATTTCCGGATTTATATTCTCAATACTGGATTTTCCCCTTTTGACATAAGAAGTAAGGGATTTCCCAGCAATTAGTACCTCAGCAAAAGAACTAAAATTACTGTTTTATAGGTTAATAGACAACAACAAATAGAGCGGAGAGAATCGTAGCATTTGGAATTACTGGACACATATGTACATAAGCATAAATACATGTATATGAACACAGAAATCTTTGATGATTCTCATGCTTTTCTTTGCAGTTGAGCTCCAATAAATCCACATAGCTTACTAATACATAATTCATATACCTATATACTTAGTATTAGTCACTATTATTGTTGATCGATTACTCAATAGTGCAAGGCTTAAGAGCGCTGTTGGTTTGATAGGTCATGTTTGCTCTTTCGTAAAATAGTTATAATATATAATATATACACATTATTTGTATGCGCTTCTGATCAAATTTAAGTCGGACTGGCCCGTTTAAACTGTGCGCACATTCAACTAAGAAATCATTAAAAATGTTGAAGTAATATTAGTGTGTCCACTTAAAGACATAACACAAAAGTATTTAAGTGACACAAATCATTCTGTGAAGATATTAAAAAACTTGCCTCGTGTGAGTCGTACTCCACTTCTTATAATCACGATAATATCGAAGGGATTAAAGAAAATGCGTGTTAATCGTCGAGTTAGCATCAGAGTGGTAGCAGTGGATCTCAATATATTTATTGGATCGACTTAACAAAAATATTTATTGGATTTTGTTTAATGTTATGGGAATTCAGCGTATCAAGGCTAGACTCGTGCTAAAAGACTTAAATTTAAATATCAATACTTCAACACGTTTTTTACACAATTTATTTACACAACAGTATTTTTGTTTCCAAAACAGCCCACATATAATATATTTCAAGTCTTCATTCCACCTCCGCAATTATATTTTCCACTCACAGGACATGAGCAGTATACCCAATTCGATAAGGAATAATTTAATGAAATTTATTACGACACTCAGAGGTCATTTAATGCATTATTGAAATGTTGCAACACACCCACAAACATACGTTAGCTTAGCCCACTCATGTATACACACACACATATACATTTATCGCCACTGAAACTGAACATAAGACGCTTAACTGCTTGCCGCACGCGAACTAACGGAACCAATTAATTCTCTATTAACGCGCAATGACAAGCGTAAAAACGAATTGATAACACGCACAACAGCAATAAAATATCTATTAGCATGTGTGTGTTTATGTATGTGTGCGCATATGCTAAGAGGCATTTCGCCGTACAAATCGGCGGCGGTGGCGTATACGCAACATTGGCAAATGCCACACAATAAGCCAAGCACACACAATAAATTATCGCGCAGGCAGGCAAACAAACAATAATCATCGATTATAAAGATGCTATGCGCAGACAAAGCAAACACACATACACAAATGCGTATGTATGAGTGTAAATGTTAAATGGAAATAATGCAAAATCATTTGAGAAGTCATTGCTGCTGCTTTGGCAGGGCACACACGTAAAATGAAATACCAAATGCTTGACAGGAAATCTACAATGGTATGGAGCGTATAATATGAAAGGACGTGTAATACATACATGTGCTTAGGTATTCGTAGTGAGTTTTAATATAATAAATTTTTATAAAAGTGAAAGGAAATTGCGCGTGAATTAAACAAAATGGCATGTATTGAGAGCTGAAGGAGTCAAATCTCAATTAAGAATTAATGACTATAGTTCGCAGAGCTCTTCATATGTACAAGTTTAAGCTTTGTTTTGATATTAATAACTACGGTTTATGCTTCTTTGGCATTTAAACAGAATAATTTGTGAATTTTTCGACGCTGATTGGCAAAATGTGATATTGTGAATTAATTTCCTACATGTGTATAACTGAGCGCCTTCTGAATTTAATTTAATACTATCGGACTATTTTCGAATTATTAAATTTTCTTTTATTTTCTCGATCCATATACCATCACGAGATTTTTAGTACTATTCTGATGACCTTACAACTAAATTGTTAATTAAGATTTTAATTTATTCCAAGTTATTCTCTAGTCTATACATTCAAGCCACAACTACAACTGCTTGCTAAGAGCTGGCTTTCAGAGATGTGTCTCCGAATCGAAAGGTCACTAACCAGATTGATTATGTCGTGAGTGATGGAAGGCGCGTATCCAGTGTTTTGGACGAGAGTTCAGACGAAGCGACTCCTTATCGTCTACTACTAATCTACTAGTAGAGAAACTAATTCGAGCTGCCGATCTGAATAGAGAAGGTACAATCTTCTATAAGACTGTACAGCTGCTGCCGTACGCCGATGACATCAACAGCATTGGCCTCAACAACTACGCCGTTAGTTCTGGTTTCTCCAGACAAAAACAAAGCAAAATGGTCTGATTGTGAACGAAGACAAGACGAAGTATATTCTGTCATTAAACAAGTTATCTTGAAATCTGAATTAACACTCTAACAACAATATCGAACTTCGGACTGAGCAGCCAATTGAGAAATAAAGACAACTCTCGACGAACAAAGTCCGAGTTCTACAAGTCCCTCATCATTCCCGTTCTGTTATATGGTGTGAAGACATGGACGATGACAACATCTGATGAGTCGGCGTCACAAGTTTTCGAAAGAAAGGTTCCGAAGAAGATGTATGGTCCCTTGCACATTTGCAATGACTAATACCGCAGTCGATGAAACGATGAGCTGTACGAGATATATGCCGAAATTGACATAGTTTAGCGAATTAAGGCTAGGCTGACTAGGTCATGTCGCACGAATAGATGAAAGCACTCCAGCTCTGAGAATATTCGACGCAGGACCCGTCGGGGGAAACAGAGGGAGAAGAATACCTCTACTCCGTTGGAACGACCAGGTGGATCTGCCTATACGTGGAATCTCCAACTGGCACCAAATTGCAAAAAGAAGAACAACTGGCGCTCTCTTGTAAACCCGGCTATAATCGCGTTTGCGGTGTCTACGCCAATAAGGAAGGTGAATATTTGACAGCAGTTAACAGTTCATGAAAATGTAGAAACAACTGTAATTTCAATTGAACAGTTCCACTACTTTCGTTCATGACGTCATAACAATCTGGTAATATTGATTCTATTGGTTACTTTATATTACTTGGGAATATAGTCTGAATAAATAAAGAAAAAATAATTTTAAATATTTAGTCTCAACTTTTTTCTCATCAAAATCAGTAACTGCTAAAGCATATACATTATATTCTAATTTCAGTATATAATTTAAATTCAAACCGCTCTACTTTCCCGAAAGAAGCCTATGTCTGTATGTGTGATTTAGATTTTCACTTATCTATGTCACATACCGCAGACAGCTTGGAATTTTCACTAAATAAAAATAATGAAAATTATAATAAAAGCCAGCGCAGGACATGAACTCATACAAAGTCGGCTAAAATAAAACGTGTGAAATAAACGAGCAGCAAAAGCGCAAAAACCATTACACACACAAGCATACAAAGTAAGACACGGAGCTGGAATTCTGAAGAAAGTAGAACGCTTCAATTTCCGATTTGACATTGAAAAGAATTTCAGCTAAAAGTCAGCATGTCATACGCACACATGCTCGCCTCTTACTAGCAAAAATATGTGTAAAGACGACAAGGTGAGGACCACAAACTCTCACACCCACACACACATTTACGTGTACGTTGACTTGCTTTTTATATGCTTTTGCTTATCCTTTGAGTGCTTACAGCGCTCATTACGCCCTTAATTGCGAGACAGTTCAACGAAAGCGATAACAACCACTCGAATCATAAAATAGTGGTAGCGACAGCGAAATGATGAAACCCCTTATATTAATGCCAATATCCTTTAATATATTTGTGTCCATGTATGTTCTCATATTATCCCTTTAGATTTTAGTCCGCAACTCGCAACTCCGAGCGTGACTTGTAAGGCTAACCGCTAATTACGCGCTGCGGCTTAGGGTGTTTGTGGACTATGCAATTTCTTATGACGGATATAATTGCTGAGTTTTTTAATGTGAAATTTTTTTTAAAGAAATGGAATTTTATACAATTATTTAAAATTAGAAAATTGCTAAAAATTTTGTGTTTCCCCATATTGAATCGTTCATTTGAAAAATGCAAAAAAAAAATTAGAAACTTTTTTTTGAAAAAAAAAAAAATTTAAAAGATTGATAATAAAGAATCCCAAACTTACAACATACTAAACTTCACATATGTTTATAAAGACATTTTGTTTTTAATTTTGGGACACCCTAGTATATTGCATAGTCTCATCCTCGCATTATATCATCATAGCCGTAAGCAATGCGCCCATGAAACTGGCGCTAAATGCGACCCATTAACTTAATATCCACAACAAAAAAGATAATTTGTAAGGCAAAGCCAACAAAAAGACAAGCAACAACAACAAGTTCACAGTATGGTCGTGTAAATAACGCTATCAGCGCTTCCGCCGCGGGTTGCACCAACAACACTACCGAAACACACTCTAGTTGGGTCGAAATTCTACTAACTCTTATGACTATTGCTCAAAGAAAAATATCATGCTTCGCACAGTGGGAAAATTAGTTGACGTTAGACGATATTTGCCGGAGCTTGCCGGATATTTAAAAATACTGTATGTATGTTCGGGCAGCAACATTTAGAGTGGAGTTTAACGAATTTAACCGTCTGATCAAATTTGACCCGGACTGAAAAAAACATAAAATTTATTTATTTAAATACAAGCATGATAACGCTTAATCCAATTTTCCATACAGTTTTTATAAGCCTCGCCTGTTAGTCTCAGGCCGCTAACGAGCTCTATAGAAAGTTTCAGTAAAGTGGGTTAAATGTGATACCTAGATCTTTTCTTCTTCTTTCGTCTACAACTGTAGTTCGGTCTGGGCCGAACACACAAACTTTCGTCAGTTGCCTTTATTCTTTGCGAGGTGACTCCAGTTGTACGTCCCTACTGCAGGACTCTTTGTACTTGGTCTTTCCAATAAATGCGTGGACGTCATTTTCTCTGTTTTGTACCTTAGGGCGATTTATCCTGTGTGAGATGACTTCAGTTGTACATCCCAAGTGTAGTCAGTTCCCTATGCTTTTGATCCTTTCACTGGGTGCATGGGCGCTCCTACTTCCGTTGCGCACCCTTGGGGCTATAATCGAAGAAGCTTTTCTCATCATCTTCCATGAGCATGATATCTCCTAATCAATGCAATCGTTGTACATCTATATGCTTAGCAAAGAACAATTCGCTCAAAAATGTTTTTGAAAAGTTTAACATGCCTAACAGGTAATCCACTATACATTTGACACTGTCAATTTCTAATATTTTCAAAATTCCAATTACAAAAAATATTTTTAATTATTATTTTCCTTAACTTTTAATTTCAGTTACACTGCACCACTGCTTCTAGACTAAATATGCATAGTATAACGCCTGATATTGAGTCAAAACTTTTATATATGTTTTCCAGCTTATTTCTTTTTTACTTGACACTTTCCTCACACGCCCCAACTGTTCCGCTCTGTATGCCATTACCATGTGATATACCGTGTTTTTATTTTATTGTCGCGTAAAACCAATAAAGCCCGAGAAGCGAGTAATACCTTACACCACAGCGACGAGAGCGCCAGCACAGCCAAAGTTTCATTTCAGCCGACAAGCCGCCTCGCACCCGAACAGCTTTTCCACTATGCGCCTTTCATCCCAAGCGGCCTGCCGGTGTTGTCAACTTAAATGCTCATCTCCCGTCTTTAAGCATATCATACTTATTTTATTTTATTTCCCGCTACTTTTTCATTTAGTTGACTGCTGACACTGGCGACGGTGACGACGGCGGCGGCATTTATTAAAATCTGCAGCGCTATTTCTTTTTTCCGATCTTCTTCTTCTGCTTGCTTTTAATTCGTTTTATTTGTGCGCCAACTTGCATAGCGCACAGCATAACTTTACCCTTGCGAGTTGCAGCGCGTCTCACTTCCCAGCGCCAGGCGTTCGGCCGTTTGTACGCCCGACCCATTCGCTCGAGGCGTTTTTAATAGCTTGCGCGTTGTTTGGGCACAAAACAAACCCATATATATCTCACTCCTGCCAAAAACCCGCGCACTTCCGTCGTCTGCAGCGCCTTGCAACGTCGCGGTTGTCATTACTCCGCGTCTATGCTCCACTCGTGAGGCTCTTCTCCACTGCTGTCATAGCTACACACTTGCCCCATATACAACGCAAACACACAATCACATACCAGCCAACTTGAAAATTACTGTCTTCTTCTTCTTCTGCACCTTCGTCTTCATGCCGGCACTAATCTTCTTGCAGCACCTAACTTTGCTATTCTATTCTATTCTATTCCCCAAGAGCATAAGTTAATGCGCTATCGGTCGTTTTCCGCAGTGGTAGCGGCAAAGGCGAAAAGCGCACATTATATACAGCTGCTATGTAAATATATATACAAACTTATCTGCATATATGCATAAGAATATATGTATGGATATATCCGCATGACTGGTGTGACTTTCTTAATCGTTTACACTCTTATAATTGTAGTTTTTGTTGTTGTTGTTTTAAGGCGGCTACTATAATCGTTAAGCTTCCGGATTTTCTCATGTTGTTGTAGTACATCCTCAGCAAGCAATTTCTGCCTATCACTCTATGTAGTAGATCGTAGCACACAATGCCTTGCCAAGTCTCCATCGCATATTTAAGTTAAACAATGACGCTGAGAATAATCGCTGGAAATCATGACGACATGACCTTTTGCAGTTTTTTGAAGTCACCGTTTTCCCTTTTGGATATGTGCCAAATATTAGATGAATGTTTATGACATACAGGGTATTGCAGAAGAAAATCACATATTTAAATTGATGCGTTCGATACCGGATGAGGTTTTAGACAATAGCGATTCCCCATCGTGGGCAAGACGACATATCTCCTGTGATCAAACAAATAGACTTGGCTCCAACCTAGAAAAACTCTTGCAACAGGTGCTATTTCGGGCTGAGTAGGTAATTGAGAAGTAAAGTCCTCTTTCGATGAACAAAGACCAAATTCTATAGGTCACTCATCCCCCCGTCCTGCTATATGATACAGCGGCATGGACAATGACCACGAATGATGAGCCGACATTCGGAAGTGGGGAAAAAGAAGCGAAAGAGCTCGGTCTTGTGATAAACAAGGACAAGACAAAGTAACAGGAGGCCTTACGAAAAGATTCCCAACATCTTTGGAACTAGCTCACTGTTGGCAGCTATAAATTTGTAAAAGTGGATCAGTTCTTCTATCTCGTAACCAGGATAAATACCACCAACAAGCTAAGCTTGAAGATCAAGTGCAAAATAACTTTATCCAACAGATCTATGGGCAATTGGGAAGCAAATTCCTCTCTTTATACGCGCTATAAAACTCTAATGATTCCCGTGCTATTATACGGCGCATGAACGTGGCAAATAACGAACTGACATGATAAAGCGCTTGGAGCATTCGACAGAACTGTTCTCCGCTGGGTCTTTGAAGCTATTCGCGAGAGCGTAAAATATCGGAAACGCCAGAATCATGAACTATATGCCGACATGTATATAGCTAAGCTCATAGAAATCCAACGATTGCGCTAATTAGGAGATGTCGTACACATGGAAGACGATGAAAACAGATCCTTTGATTCATGAACCGCGGGTGCGTAAAGGAACATGATCGTCCGTGCACCCAGTGAAAGAACCAAATGCATAGAGACCTTCGATGACCGGCTCTTGTGTGACTAAAAAATCCTTCAGATCTACTAGAACTACTTAATGAAATACTTGCTCGGCATAAGATTCATTCGTCGCCAACTTTGGAGCTATTATTGGACATTTTCTAATAGATATTTATGCGGTAAAGCTAAAAACTCTGTCATACGCAAATTGTCAAAGTTGTATGAAAGCAGGTGAGATAAAAACAACCAAGAACTTCCTCTTCGATTGTCCAGCTTTTGCTTTTTTTTTGCTTTTTGACAAAACATTGAAACATTTCGGCGCTCATGCTTAAGAGGAACGAGGAAATTTAACCTCCCCAACAAATTTTTATGGACTCAAAGCGCTTAGTCGGTTTATGAGGCTCTTTATGAACAATACGTAGGAGTTTGGTATCACAACGAACCGGTGTTCTACGATGTTCAGGGGAGATCACAGTGAACGCTTGCAACGCTTGTTCGGCGTGAACTCAAAGGTGGTGAACGGTTTTCTAGAAGCTTCAATATATATTTTGTGAATAAGAAGAAAACCTAGGATTCACTAAGTTGGAACTATGAAATAATTCCCACTGATCCTTTTTGATAAAAAAAAACCTGTATTCAAATTGAACACCCTATATATAGTACTACAAATCTATCGGAAAAGCAAATCAAAATCAAGAACGCCCAACGGAAGACTCTAAATATAGCACACAATACACAAACAAGAAACATTTAGGTTTAGAAAATCGTTGAAATCAAGCGAAAATTTCAATTTAATTTGTGCCAAAGAAGACGCAACAGCTCGAACCACTTAATCCAATGACCGAAAATATCAACACCCCGCAGCCAAGTCCACAACATACACAACTGTATACACCGACAACGTGTAGACTGCAGGATAAGCCACCTATAGACTCTCACGCACACACACACACACACAGATATATATGTATATATATAAACTCCCACGTTTAGTGAACGAAGCGCCGGAAAACTGAAAAGTTACGACAAAACAACGCAAAGCCGAGCAAAACATCACCACAACAATACCGACAACAAACCAACGGACAGACAAACTGCAACAAAAACGCAAAACTTTCTAACAACAACAACAACAACAGGCAATGCAAAGCAAATAAAACAATTACACTGCATATATTGTGCACAACAAATACAACAAAAGCAAAACAAACCGTCGTCAATAAAGCTGGCAGCACAACGGTACTTTGCCACACTCTGCCCCTTTGCCATATTGAGCTCGAGCGCAGCCAAGTCGAGCTACATACCAGAAAATCCCTTTTACCCATTCGAGTTTTTCCATGATTCCATGATTATCTGTAGCAATGGCGGCGCTTACTTTATTTTATTGCTATTGTTGCTTTGTCTAGTGATATTACTGTTCGTGGAGTCACTCGCTCAGCAGATTAAACATACCCTACTGGGAAGGAGAGACGTAAAGAATATAGTATTATGAGGGAATTTTTTATGACCCGTGGCAAAGCTTCTTTGTAGTTAATACAACAATAAATGATATTTACTCCGAGGTGATCTAGTGACTGATACCCAGAGCATACTTAATAAATTATGAAAGAAAAACGTCTTAAACCTGCTGAAAGGCAGTGAAAACATGACACCAGGAAATGGTGAATCCGATTCAACAAATCGATGACGATGACGAAGTTCGAATAGCAATTACCCGTCAGAGGAACGACATGGGCTTCTTTGTAGAATATGGTCGGCCGAAAGCATGGCGACTATTGGAATTTAATTGTGCTCTGCCTAATCCACAAAAATAAATGCAACATAATCTGCGCCAACTACTGTGGGATAAGTCTCCTCACCAACAGAATGAACACCAACAATAACGTCAGCTTCGTAATCCAACACAGAGTAAATCTAGTCAATAGGTTCTACTCGCACTGAGTAGGCAATCGAGAATTAAAGTCCTCCCTCAACTAACAAAGACCAAATTCTCCAAGTGAATGAATGATAATGAGGAATGCACTACGACCTTTAGTCTATTGTGCCCTCTTCTCCAAGTAACTCACCAGTCCTGCTATATGGAGCAGAGGCATAGACGATGACAACTGCTGATGAGTCGGCGTTACGAGAGAAAGGTTCTGCGGGAGATATCTATATGGTTCTTAATACGATGGGTCGAATATACGACAATTATTGATTAATTAATTATTAATTATCGCTTCTCGGCCTTATGGCTAATATCAAAGTGTAGTATCTGTTCTTATCAGCTTGACAATTATTGACATAGAGATAGCGACTACGCTGGCTGGGTCATGTCGTCCGAATGAACCAAAACACAACAGCGCTGAAAGTATTCGAAGCAGTATCCGCCGTGTGAAGGAGAAAAGAAGATCTTCCCTCACTTGGAAAGACCAGGCGGAGAAGGACCTGAAACACTTGGAGTCTCCAATTGGCGCCAAACAACGAAAAGAAAGAACGACTGGATCGCTGTTGTAACCTCGGCTATAACCGCGTAAGCGGTGTCTACTTTAATTAAGAAGAAGAACAAAGAAGAAGAGTCCGTGGAAGGTAAAAATTCACGAAGACGACAAAAGACACTATCAATCTGGGGAAAAATTTCGAACAATTCAGCTTGCACTCATAGCTCTTATGGATTAATTCATGTCAAATTCAATTCGATGTTAGGTTTGCAAGTTTTAGATCTCTTTGAATACAATCTTGCATTTTTTTTATATTGCATGTTAAAACCATAGCGTTTCCTATGAGAACCGTATACCCGTTAAAATACTGTTTTTAATATATCTCTTTTCTACTATCTCTTTTTTCCATTATCTTTTAAAAGACCATAAAAAAAATTCCAAATCCTTTCGTTTTTCCTACAGGGTATGTATGCAAATGTGAATAGTAGAATAGATTCAAGCTTCTTCACTCGACTGAAAGCGCACTCGTAAATCCACAGTAAGCGAAGCAAGCCGCACCGAATACCCTCTCCTGCTATAATTGTTACTCACTGCTTCCAACCGCTTACACTGTCCACTATGCGACTATGTGACTCCTACCATTTCACTAGTCTCTGACCTCGCTGCAACGCATAAACTACTCACTAAAACCGTTTTTGCACTCTCACTTCCGCTCCAAATTACGCTCACACTCGTCGCACTTCCGTCACCTACGAGCACAAGAAATTACACATTAACAGCAGCAAATGACGAACGACGACAACGGCTACCAGCAACAAAAATGGAAAGTAGATAACGGAGGCAGGGTGGAAGCGATTGTGTTGCCCAAAAACATCTCGATTTCATGCGCGCTGACAACAATATGTTGCTGGCCGTCTAAGCAGTCGACCTCCTCCGCACATACTTTCCTAGAAATCGAAGTTAGGAGCTCAACAACGCCAGCGACAACAAAACACTCGTTCGTATTGCAAGAAATAACAACAACAACAACAACAATAGTTACACGAAAGGACCTGCCATAACTCAACGGCACAACACTCTCGGTCTCGGTGTCGGTGTGCGTACGTCCTTCCGGTTGTACGTACAAACCGCTCGGATCGCCTCACTTCATGCACGATTGCACGCCGGCGCTTGGTGAGGTGGGGGGACACGCAAAGCTCTCCCCGAAGAACACCAATAAAAAAGCATTTAAAAATTAATCTAGTGTTTGTGTCACGTTCGCACATATAAATGTGTGCTAAGAGGCAGAGCCATGAATGTGGCGCGCGGCGGCGAGCGGTGGTGAGGCGCCAACGCAAGCAGGACGAAGACTAAGTGGCGGCGCGTGTGCTCCAAAAGGCAAAGCAACAGCAAGCGCAACAACAACAACAACGACGACGCAGTGCACAAGTAGAAGCTAGCAAATGAACGAGCGAAAGAATCAACGTGCGCGCCCCGCCTCCTTCGCGCGCTCTACATGCAGCGCACAAGCGAACGGCCGGTCGACCGAACGTACAGCAGTTACACCGTTCGTCGGTCAGAGTACAGGCGCTGTGCAAATAGCAAATGGCCCCGAGCGTAGATTTGTGCGGGGGTGGCGATTTGTGAGTAGGTGATAAACGCTATCGTATTTTATAAAGACGTGGCGTTGAAAGGTCCTTTGAGCGGATATCCTCGTGTGCCAACTAACTCGCACAAGCACACACACACACAGCCGAACTCGCGCGCACACAGTCACTGGCTTATCCTCGGACGACTGCCATGTTTGATCGCTTGTGTGTGCACGCTTTACGCAAATACAACAAGAAAGCGCATACATAAATTACCGAAGTGCCGTCGTCAATTTCACTATAATAATATGTTAGCATGGCGGTCGCCAACATTAACTAAGTACACATTTAAGGGTGTTTATGTGTGCGTGTATGTGATTTGATCACGTATGCAATTGAGTAGAGACTCACTCAAGGCACGAATGAGTGCGAAATTTTTGAGTGAAAGAGAAGTTGGCAAAAATGCGCAAGTTCAAAAATTACGAATTTTTTAGCAAATTATTTTTAGAGATACTTACTCAAATATGAAATTATTTGACTTATTCTTTAGAATGAGTGAATGCACCTTAAGGTAACAGTTGGTAATTTTTAAACAACAATTTGGTACACATAAATCAAGCACTCAACTCAAACTTGTTTGCTCAAACAACAACTCACTCAAATAAAAATACTCAGTCGTTTATTAAATCTAATTCGTAAAATTGTACCGAATATTTATATTATCAATGTCGACGAAGTTTTTATTGCATTAAATCCTATATCTTTACTAAACTACTTTACTACAAGTACTATACTTCTCATGATTTGTGCCCATTCAAAGTAATACCTTCGCCCACTTATCACAAATCATAGCTTAGAGTTAAGTATTTTTATCCAAAGCTTTATCAGGTGACGACCTCTATAAAAAACTGTCGACAAATACTTCATTGGAGGTTTATTTCATATAATTTATTTCATATAGTACAATAAGATCCTTAACCCTTAGGATCAAGATATACAATCAATGGTATCTCAAAGCATCCTGATCATCACTTAAAGAGTTAGGCGAGGTTATATTGCTAGCCTCATCGTCGCCTAAAATTTGTTTCAACATGGTCAACAAATGTAGGAAGGCAACACCACTTGTCTATAATTTGTGTTCCCGGTCATAGGAACAATTTGGGTAATGAAAAAGCAAACGATTTGTCGTCTCTATAGATTTATTCAAAGTTAATACTGTTCACGCTTGGAACGATCAAGAGAGAGCTCAATACACCATTTGAACAAATAGTACAGAACTGATAGAAATCTGTAACAAATGCAAGGTAGCAAAACAGATATGGCCAAAATATGACAAGACGGATAAATAAGGACTTACTAAAAGTATATATAGACTTACTCTACAACTACCATAACGAGACGTTGGCCATTATAAACCAAAGGGACTGCACTCCTGCCTACCTACCTAATTTTTGAAAATAAAGTTTTCTTTAAGATTTTAATTTCGTTCTTTACGAAACGGAATCTGATAACTGTTTAAAAGGGTGATTCAAATAGAGCAACCTTTTCAATAGCCTTTTTTCACAGAACACGCCTGAGTCATGTCAAGCTATTATGTTATTTTTATTCAGTATTTGTTTGGCATTTCATCATGGAAAGACTTACGCCTGTACAACGTTCACAAATCCTTCAACTTTATTACGAAAATTTAAGTTCTATAAAGGATGTGTTTCTAGAGCTTCGCTCAACTTATGGTCAACATAATCGTTCTACTTAGCGTACTATTCACAACACCATCGCCCATCTTGAGATCCAGCATTCATTAATGGATTATATTCGACCACGTCCAGCGCGCTATGACGAAAGTATAGAAGCCGTAGCTGAGAGTGTACACGAAAACCGTGAAGAATCGATTCGGCGCCGTTCGCAGTAACTCCGAGTGACGTATGGCACGACTTGGCGATCTTGAATTGAAAGCGTACATTAAACAGCTTGTGCAAGAACTGAAGCCGCTAGACCTTCCAAGGCGGCATCCCTTCACTCTTTGGGCTCTTGAGAAATACCAAGAAGATCATTTTCGAGCCAAATTTTGTTTAAATATAACGCCCATTTATGACTGTGACAAGCAAGAGCCGCCATTTCATACAAAAAAAGAAACAACGGTGGAGTTATCGTTCCACATTTTTTAAAAGATGATGCCGGTGAGAACATAACTGACAATGGAGACCGTTATCGGGCTATGATAACCGACTATTTGATGGCTGAAATTGAAGATCCTGACCTCGGGAACATTTGGTTTCAATAAGACGGCACCACTTCCCACACATCGCCATGGATTTATTGAGAGAACACTTATGTAAGCAGATCATTCCACGTCTTGGGCCGACCGAAATCATATTATATCGAAAGTCTATGCCGATAACCCCGGTTCGTTTCAGGCCTTGGAGCAAAACATCACGTGTGTCACTCGATAGTTACCAGTCGAATTGCTCTCACGAGTCATCGAAAATTGGCCTCGTACATAGTCGCGGCCAACATTCGAAAGAAATAATCTTCAGAAAATAAATGGCACAGAATATTCTTTGGAATGTTAGTAAACATTCCCCAATAAATTTAAAATTTCTGTGTTATTTCTTTAAAGAAGTAAGAAACCTTGAAATTGTTCACCCAATTGTATGGTATTTAGAAATCATTAACTTCTCAAAGCTCTCTCGAGTATAATTTGCCAATGTACCACCCAAGCAACAATTTTATACTTATACATACACAGTTATGCATAGCTATAAAGCAAGGCAATCGAATCATTAATTTTCATTAAGTAACTTGATGTTAATGATTGCCAAAATTGAAGTATTGAAGATCGAGGTCGATGGCACAGATGATTAATTAGTAACCGAATGTATGCGAGGATCACTTAATCGGTGTTCTRATAAACTTAAAGCTGTACATACATACATTTAAAGGATGTGTAATATTTTGGAAGAGATGAGAGTATTTTTGCATAATCATTAGCAACATACTTATGTATAGACTTGAAGACAAAACATTAAGGTTTCAGTACATCTTTTGGTAATTAATTTTCGGACACATAAACTAGTTAGATACAAAAAAATAGAATTTTAGCAGATATTTACAAACATTATAAAGACACCACACCACCACACACAGCAAGTTGAACTAGATAATTTGACAGTCATAGTCTCAATGTTTTAAACAAGAAGACGTCGAAGAGGAGATCTTGAAGTGTTCGATAGTGAAATTCTGTGAAAAATTTACATAAAGTGGGGACTCTCTATGAATAGTTAATATGAAAGATTATTGGGAGGAGATATATATATATTAAGAATTGTTAAATATTAATATAACATAACATGATAAAAAGGGTTAGGTTATGTTAAGTTAGATGACTGATCCAGAGAGAACGGTGAATATCATAGCAAGGTCTGTCAATCTGTCTATATAAATTCAAATCAGAACCTTAGTTTATGATTTATCGAACTGAAATTTTCTCTCCAAGAAACAGCTCATTTATCAGAATCGCTGGAATCGGACGTATATAGCTTATAGGTGCCATATACATATACAGACCGATCAAGTTCAAGTTCTCGTATGCAAAACTTTTATATTTAAGAAAGTACTTTCACCTCATTTGACATAGACTATTATCCAAGACAATCTCCGTATACGAGGTGTGTTCAAAAAGTATCGCGAATTTTGAATTTTCGCGGGTTACGTATATTCGAATTTTGAATTTTTTTGTGGCGTTATGTTGGTACTCATGTCTCTCACTTATGCCGACAAGCTCGGCCATTTTGAATGTTCATATAATTGTTGACAGCTGCTTTGCTTGCACGTGTTTTGGATCGTCTTCGATTTTTACCTTTGCAAAAAAATGGATGAAAGAACCTGTCTCAAATTTTGTGTGAAAAACGAAATTAAGTGCGCGGATGCATTCC
>NW_017535407.1:201152-217022 GCF_001853355.1 Bactrocera latifrons
CTGCTCACACATCGTTGCTTGTGCGCGACTTTCTGGCCAAAAACAACACACTAATGATGCCGCAGCGACCGTATTCCCCAAATCTGGACCCCTGTGACTTTTTCTTGTTCCCTAAACTGAAGAGGCCCATGAAAGGACGACGTTACGTTTCTCTTGACGAGATAAAGACGGCATCGAAGGAGGAGCTGAAGAAGACAAAAAAAATTATTTTTTGAAGTGCTTCGAAGTGCTTGGAAAAACCGTTGGCACAAGTGTATAATATCTCATGGGGATTACTTTTAAGGGAACAAAATAGATATTCATTAATAAATAAATAATTTTTGAAAAGACACAAAATTCGCGATACTTTCTGAACACCCCTCGTATATTGTTCAGATCCGTCTACTATAGCTTACAGCTGCCATACAAATGAACGTTCAAAGGTCCTGATTGGAAAACTTTCTTTTTTTGACAAGGTACTTTTTTATTTGAAGAGATTTTGTCCCGAAATTTGGTATGGGCTATTGTCCAAGGCAGCGCTATAGCCTCAGAATAAATGATTAAGATCTGACCGTTCAAAAACGCGTTCTAGTATGGAAAACTTTTTTATTTTACAAGACTTCTTCACGACATTGGACTATATAATATTATTATCCAAAGCAGCACCCAATTCTCGGAAATATTGTTCAAAACGGACCACTAAAAATTCAAGATAAATATCTTTTTAAGCCTTTAACGCTATAAGAAAACCGACGCACATATGAAGGGTATTATAACTTCGGTGGAGCCAAAGTTATCATTGTTTTCTTATTTTTACCTTCATAAACTATCAATAAACGTAACTAGTAAACAAATATGGTGATGTCTCCAACACTCCACGAAAAGTGCCAATCAACACAACGCAACAATTTCAATGAATGATGAAGCCACCTCATTGCGAAGCTTATGGAATATCAGCAAATATTAACAACATTGTGTAACTTTACAATTCAGAAGCAATAACAATAACAATTTGCATTGATTGTCATGAAATAGAAGCCAAAGGAAAGAGGGAGCGGTACGATTTCTTCCTTTTCTACTAAATTTTTTATTATACTTCGTTCCAAAGTGGCAACACAATTCCATGAAAGTACGAATGCGAGTTACAAACAAACATACATATGAACACACATGCATACACCTAGCACATTCTACGCTTCCACTTTGCTCCACGAATGGCCAAAAGCGTTAAAAAGCGGGTGCAGCTGTTCAACTGAAGCGGGTCTCTTGGCCACAAAGTAGTAGAAGTCACACTTGATGCAAGGCCAGACCGGACAATAACAAAAAGAACAGAGCGCTTAAAGAAATCTTTAGAAATCTGCAAGAGTGGCGGCCAAATAACAATAACAACAACAACAGCGACCGAAACAGCAGATGTTCGCTGTTTTCCAAGAACTATAGCAGCAACAACAACTGCCAGGCTAGGTGCAACAGCAGCAGCAGCAACAACAATGACAACAAAAGCTCATGAACACTCGTGTGGTGCAAGAAGAAATCTTAGCAATGCTCTTGTCGACCGAAACGGAAAGATATTGATGCATGAGTACTACAACAATAAACGTACAACAATAAAGTCGACAACAATATATGCTGCTACAAGGTTGTATGTGTATGTGTGTGTATCTGTGTATTTAGGTAAATGTGATGCTGTGGTGGTTGCTGCCACTACAATCGGAAGGTGAATGAATGGTGAGCCAACACCTAGCAGCAGGAAAGTAGCAACAACAATAACAATGACAACAAATAGTGTTTGCGTTAATATGTATGTATTTGATTTGTGTGTGTTTTTTATATATGAACTGTTTTATGAGAATGGCACACGTTAACAGCTTAAACCACTTAAGTCAAAAAAGTTTTTATTCCGAAACGTTAACTTAAAGATGGTGTATTATGAAACAGAAGTCATGCTTGAAGAACGTGATCGTCATTAGAAAATATTTTTTCTACAAATTATATTTTTCCTCAAGTTTTTAAGTTCAAGAAAACTTACGAACGCGCTTATATCTCCTAAACTATTTGCCGGATCAACTGAAATTTTCGGAGAATATTCTTAATTCGTGTATATAACCCTCGAATTAAACTAAGTTACACATTTATTTTACTAGCCAAAACATGATTTTTTAAATTCTATTTTAATTAGATGCTTCTATAATTTACAATGTATGCTTATTTTGTGAAAAATACAGCGTTGAGTCTCGAAGAAGTCATCTAAAATAACAAAACTTTCTAAATTACTCAAAGTCAACATAAGCCATTTTAATAAAAAAAAAAATATTTTCTAACAGCTGCCAATAAGAAAACAACGAATTGTGAAAAAACAACGTCAAGTCCCCAAAGAATCAGTTAAGATAACTAAAATTTTCTAAATTAATCAAAGCCGACTTAAGCCATTTTAACAAAAAGCTGCAAAACTTCTATCAACTTCCAATAAGAAAGTATTTAATACGAAAATATTCAGCATTACGAAAAATACAACGACGATTCTCGCAAAAGACGGTCAAAATAACGGAAATTTTCTAAACTGAACATAGCCCAGTTAAGTCATTTTAACAGAAAACTACAGAATTTCTAACAGCTGCCATTAAGAAAACATCTAATAGGAAAATTTTACAAGTTTAAATGTAAATATTTGCAAACAATGCCAAGAGGACTTCAACTCTTTGCAACAAAATGTTGCAAGTAAAAATCTTTCACTGTAATACAAGTATACATACACAAGAAAATATACAAAAATTCAATATAAACATGTACGTGCATAAGTATATGATAACAGTTATTAAAATTTGATTAATAGTTGTCAACAACAACAACAACAACAATTTTTCAAACAGTCTATTCTCAAAGCTAAAATCTCAGACTGGTTTTATGTCAGTTTTAATGTTAATGCCACAAATAATCAGCAATGACAGCATGAGAAGCAACAATCAGGCATCACCATCAACAGCAACAGAAACAATAACAACAACGACTTGACGGCAAGATCATTTTCAATTGCAAACAAGCTATAAAATGAATCCAGTTAATCAGAAACTTCTGTTGAATGAAGCTAACAAGTAATACACACACACCCATACGAATACACTAAATACAATAAACAACTCTTACATATTACGTTTTATAGCATTGCCACCGACGACCGCACACCGCAGCGCAACATGATCAACGGCAACAATTGTGGCAACAAGACAAAAGCTAATAGCGTTAAAACGCGCAAAAAGACGGCAACAAATTCACCTGGCGAACTGATTAATTTTTCTGGTTTTTGAGCATGAAACTTACTTCTAACCTAAGGACTCAAAGTTATTCACTCAAGCCGCACATTTCACTCATTGTGACACAAACTCTGAAAGGGTGGGTATGGGAAGAGAGCAAAACACCCACTCACTCATCACCACCCACCAGTGCTCTTTCACTCTTTACCGCACTCACTCATACGCTCATCGCTCTCTCGCTCTTTCTTAACTAGTTTATTATTATGATAGCTTAGTGCGCCACCTAGCTCCAAATATGCGCAACTCATCTAACGGCATATTCTACTATACACACAAAATTTCTACTACAAATATTTGTGGAATGTTAGAGAAATGTGCCGGAAAAATGCGCTGAAGAATGCGCGGCGAAAATATCTAAAATATTTCTGTAGTATGTATACGCCATAGATATATAGTGCGAGCGAGGCAGCTATAGTGGCGGAAAGTGTTGTCAGCTGTTGCGCGCTGTGCGAGTGAAATCACTTGTTTTCGCCTTCGGCCGACTATGGCTCCACATGCGTATACACATAATTACAGGTGTGCATACAACGGTATAAATACCGATTGGATGACTGTTTGAGTGCGAGCGAAATGCCGTAAACAGTGCAGCTACTGCTTGCGTTATTCAGCAAACGTGCGAAGCAATGCGCAGCTGCGGCGAAGTGCGGGTTTCTTTTGTTTGCATTGTTAGTGCTGTTGTGGGGGCTGGTGGTCGCGAATGCGTGAATGTTTGTGCCACAGTGACATGGACAAGCAGAAACATGATGTGACTTTTGTTGATAGTGAAATATACACTATGTTTGTATGTATGTGTGTGTGTACGAACACGCTTGAAAAGTTTCTGACAATTTCTTTGTGAATGTAAATTTGCTTGGCACAGTGGGTAAGGACTTCAGCTAATGGATGCATAATATATAATATGTAATAAATATTAATAAATACTAATAAAGCAAAAATTCGCGGCTAGCTAGGCTAAGTGCGCCGTCTTCAAACGCGTTTTTCTCGAAGCTGTGTTTTTGCAGTCGGTTGGCAAGATTTCTCGAGAACTACTCGCCCATTCTTCATGAAATTTTACACAGGTCTTTGAGATACAAAGACTTAACCGAAGAATTTTTTTCGATTACAACTATTTGAAATTTTCATTTTTTTTTTTTTTTTTTTTTGTAAAACTGTAGGTCAGTTGTTGAAAAAAATGCTGTTTTTACCGGAGCAAACCCATGTAAACCTTTAAGACCATGAAGAAATCTAGTTAAATAAAAAAAATCCTGATACAAATCTTGAGTTTGTAGGGCAGCTTTATCCTATACTGGTTCGATATCAGCGGTCCGATAAATAAATAGCTTCTTGGCAAG
Source organism: Bactrocera latifrons (assembly GCF_001853355.1). Taxonomy (NCBI): domain Eukaryota; kingdom Metazoa; phylum Arthropoda; class Insecta; order Diptera; family Tephritidae; genus Bactrocera; species Bactrocera latifrons. The sequence continues at coordinate 205,774 of NW_017535407.1, forward strand.
AAATGGACGCGCGCAAAATTTCATATCAATATCTCAAAAACTGTGCACTGTGTATAGCATTTCGTGTATACGTAGGTAGGCAAGGTTTAACTGGCTCAGGTCGTCAAGCTGGTCGTTGTACTCTATAAGATATCTGACTTCTGGGGTTGCAAACTATATTTTGCGTCTTTAGCCAATTCCCAAAATGCTGTACTACGGTACTTTCGGAGTTGAATCGTGGGAGGACGCGATTCCTCAAGGAGTAGTTTGGTCAGCATCACTTTTAAATGGCAACTAGTATATAAACTGAAGTTATTCCATGAAACATACATGTAATGTTAGAAAATATTTTTCCGTTAATGTATGAAATCTTTCTTGTTTAGTTGTTCAGAGCTTAGCAAAAATTTCCGTTGGGATCGGCTAAGGTATCCTCAAATTAGTATAAACATATATCATGTATGTCATACATCGGCTGAAAACCGATCACTGAGAAGCTATGTAAGGGAAATTAACTAAAATACGCACAACGAGAAGAGATTTCTATAAATTTTGGACAATAAATCGAACTTAATAAGTGGGATTTATTCAAGAGCTAATGTTTTATTATTTCACTTTTTCTAAATTCATTTCAAAACCATAGAGATTGTCATAGTGTTTACATTTCATGAGACGCACGTTTTATTAATCGTTATGACATTATAGAAATTATTCACGCAAATGGTAGGAAACCTTATACGAGAGTATATTAGAATAATTTTAAAAATGATTTCGCTTCTAAATATGGACCAAATCGATGTGCATACATATATGTATGAGAGAGTGCAGTTATAAGGTGGGTTTGGAAAGCTCACTGAATTTAAAAATTAATTCCGAAAAACTTATTAAAGATAAAAAATTCCAATAAGGTCAAATCAAAGGTCTATTTCATTAAGGAATTATAAAATATATATATGTATATGTATTATTAAAATATTCATATTACCAAAACATAGTTAAACTGGGTGCAAAATTATAAAATAATCCCTTTATTTGATAACTCTTAAGCACGGAAGATGAAAATACATATCGTCACCCAAAATCCAAAGCAACGTATCATCAAAAAAATCTAAATTGAGTTTTTTATATCTTCCGATTCACATCATATTACATATATGCAGCATAAAATTTTCAGCTTCCGCTTTCAGATGTAACCAATATATAACTAATATACCCAATACATAACCTTCTTATAACCAAAACTAAAATTTTTTTAGAATATGAGTGATATCTATTATGTCATTTTCATTCGCCTGTAAACTTATGAAAAGTGATGTTACGCTATTTTGTATTTTAGGTAACGATGTAAAGAACATTACCATGGTAATAAAATTATATTTAAGTACATTAAGAAATACTCCAAAATTCACCATAATAAAGGTTTGATTTTTAACAAATTAATCAGACTAATACGTACACATTTTCTAAAATTCCAGTTAACTATTCTAAGTAATTTCTAACAAACACTTACCTCAAAAACTTGCTGTAACACCAAAAACGCCCACTGTGCAAAGAAATGTTGAACTTGTATTGGTTTGTTTATGCCAGCGATTATCACAGTATGTGCGTTCTACACGGAGTTGTTGTTGCACAAATCGAAGAGTCAAAACAAATCATAAAAACGCGGCGAATTCAACAACTGTTGCAATATTGTTTATGCCAAAAGTGTCAATGAAGAGATAAAAAACGATGCAGAAATAAATGTGCATCTGTGTGTGTGCTAACGAGTAAGGAAAAATCGAAATGTCAGTGAATTGTTGCAACAAAGTTAATGTAATATGCAAGTATATGCTGCACGCATGAAGGCGGAAAGCAAAGCGTGAACGGCAACTGTAATGACAATAAAAACAAAGCGCTGCTGTTTACAAGCACAACGTCACTGCGATGTTGCGGAGGGGTGGGAGGAGTATATCTACATAATGTAGAATATGTATGTATGCACAATTGTTTTAAATGTTGATAGTTGGTCGTTTTCTTATTAAAAAGTATTTTTTAATTTTTTATTTTAATATGTATTGTTAATTTGCTTTTCCATTTTTGTTTAAAAATTTTTCCTCTTAATTTTTTATTKTTTTTTTCACACAGTATTTATTTCAATATTTTTTTAATTTTTTTTTTCTAATTTTTTCCTTTTATTTTTTGGTTTTTAATTATTTAAAATTTTTCTTTTTAATTCTTTTATTGTTTTTTTTCCCACACAGTAACTTTTAGCAAATAACTTCACTTCACTGTATTCTTAGTCACACTATTGCCACTCGTCGCATATATACTACATATGTTTGTATGTGTTTACATTCATATTTTGACATTCTGCTGCTTCTTGGCGTAACTTTTTACTGTTAGCCGCGCTTTTTGCACCATTTCATCACCACCACTTGCCCACATAGCCACACAAACACACTGAGTTTAATTTATTTCTAGGAATTGCCAATCACACAAACAACAAACAATGTTTGAGCAGCATGCAGCGACTTAACTGGGCTCAATTAATGTAGGCAACCCAAAGGCGGTTTGCCGGCTAGTTCACTTAACTTCACTGCACCGACATACGCGCAAACAACCCAACTCCGATTGCAAATTACGCAAAGTACCCGCACCATAAAATACACTATACCGGCATGCATGCACTTGTGCAACAATAAATAACATATATTTAATGCAATGTAATGAACGCGCCGCCCCAACACTTAAAACAAACGAACGAATGAACGAACTCGGCGCCGCTGACAGAGGCGGTCCTCCTCAGCTGTGTGCCGACAGCCGCTCACAGTTTGTTATTATTATTTCACTAGTTATTTCCATGACTGCTTTTTTTGTATTTCTTCAAGTTGCACAATAAAATGCGCGCAAATGTACAATCACGAAAGCTTACGAACACAACGCAGCATAATGAAACATATTTCGAAAAAATAATATAAAATAAATACGCGAAAAAACCCTTGGAATTTTCATTGCCAATTAAAGTACGAACAACACGCCGTGACTCCACTCGTTTCAATGGCCAAGCCAAATGGAAAAACGAAAAATTCTTGCGACCGCAAAACACAAACAAATTCCGAAACGAGGCAAGGAATTCGCGAGTACGTCGTACGTCGTCGCACCGCGATGGAGGCAATAACGCAAGCAGCAATAGTCGCCGGCACAAACGCAAGCACACTCATGCTCACACACACACACTGAAATATAGTTGGGCCAATACACCGAAGTAGCAGCAGCAATATTGGTCGTTGACGACTGTCGACGGCGACGTCTGTGCTTGTGTGCGTCACTGCGACTGCAAGTTCAGCTGTTCGATGTGTCGCGGCGAATTGCGTAGCAAGCAGCAAAGGCAAATTTGTTGCGTGGTCGGTAGCGGACAGCAACACCTGATGTTCCGCGCGCAATTTTTTTCTGCTTTTTTCTGACGTTTTAGGAAAGGCAAACGAAGGTTGAGGAAGAGGTGCTGCGGGCGATGGTTGCACACATGTGAGAAACTGTGCCTACCGCCTACTTGCTACAAGTGTTGCCATTGTTTTTGCAGAGTTAGGCAAAAGTGCTGGATTTTTTAATAAAATTGATGTTTTTTACTTCGAAATGTACGGTAAGAAAAAATGAAAGCTATAATACCCTTCACATGTGCTTTTCTTACACCACAAAAGGAGTGAAAGCTGTGTATGAGATATTGGGGTCTGATATCGGCGAGAGAACAATTTTATCGTCAAGTTTGACAATTTTGATGGTATGCGTAGTCAGAACGTTTCGACGTAAGAGCGTTTTTTGTGTTGTTTACAGTAACATAAAATATTCTTCTCGACCAAAAAATTTAATTAAATGTTCAAGCGATTATTTTTCACAACTTTCGACATGGATTAACTTAACAATAGTGCATCGATGATCGATATTTATCTATGGTCTGGTGAATTCAATCGAGGTCGTAGATCATTCCAAGACGAATTTCGTGAATGTCCTCGAAATCAGCCGTATTTCCGGGAACTACATATTTATACTGTATACTGTAACTGATATTACAAGACCAGTTGATGCGCTCAAAAGGCATGTTTTGGAGATACCCCAATCTGAGTGGGAAAAGTGCTTCGAAAATTGGTTCAATGGAGCATAAAGAAAACGAAAACAATTTTCGATGAATAAAAAAAATTTTGTTCTCCAATTTCCTCAATTAATTGTAATTGTAAATATTACAACTTTATTTTGGGCATAAAAACCGACTGTTTGGCAGCACTGCACTTAGTTACTGCGTGCTAGCTGCCACTGCCCACAAACTCCACCTATCAGCGTAGCTTTAATTGCTTTTCTTTTTATTGTATTTTCTCTGCAATCATTCGTTTTCTTTTATACCCTTGTAACATGTTGCTACAGAGTATAATAGTTTAGTATCACCGCAATCTAATCGAGATAGATGTAGGGTTATATATGTATGTATAATGAGTATATGAGTTTAATCCCGTCCAATGACAGAAATGCCAGAGACATTAAATTTTTCCGAGGTTTAGACAGTTTTATAAGAGAAAATGGACGACGCCGTGACACTGCTCTCTTTTAGGTTAAGTCACATATCTCTGCAGCTGTTCGACCAATTTCAATCAAATTCGGTACGTGACATTTTTTGAAATTCCTATGTCACAGTGGATGAAATCGGAACCACGCCTACTTTCCATATAGCACAATTTAAAGTTGCTTTTGATTATTTCGCTTTTCAGTACACAAACCAAGAATCAATTAACATAACGGGATAAAACATTGCACGAATAATGTCTAAAAATTTCCATATCCAACCAAAACAGTTCAAGCCGCTAGATACCAAATATGTGAACACAAGTATCTATAGGTGAATTTGACCGAACATATCGTTCAATGTATGGGATATACAATTGAAATTCAGAGAGAATCTTTACCTGATAAAAGTATCTCTGTTTATCAAAAATGGGTTGATACAGCTCAATACTTGCCTGAGCCCCCATATACCTAATATAAAGATTCTCGAACTTCCAAGTAAATTTAACATTCAAACATTTGTTATCTCAATGAAAATGAGAGAGCGTGATTCGATCGTCTGGTTGACGTTTTCAACCCTTAGGGTTCGTGCATGTAGCAAGATTTGAAACAGTTCGGTTGCACCCGAACTTAGCTCTTTCTTACTTGTTAATTTTGCTTTTGTGTTTCCAATTTTTTATTGTTCCTCCAGTCATTTGGCTTTTGTTTTTGTCTACCACATTCTTGTTCTTGTTTCACATCCTCACCGCCGACTGCAACATGGTGCAAGCTTTTCGTGCGCGGCTAAGAATTTCGCAGATACGCGCCGCTGCCTCTGCTTCCCGGATACAGCTGAACAACAAGCGAACGCTCATATCGCTGCATTCACCGTTTGGTATTTCACGTTGTCGTGCACAAATGTGGCAAAACACACACCCATTCACACGCATACCACCAATAGCAGCGACAAGTGTGCGTGTGTGTATTTTATGTGGCAAGTTCGCCTTCTTGCAGCATTTCAGCAAAGTGCGCGCAGAAAAACTGCGCTTACTTGCTCGCTTGTTAGCTGGTTGGCTGTTGTGGCATCTGTGGAATGGCACAAAGGAATCTCAGCGATGTGGCGTTGATGCAGCAACCGCATGCAAGCGGCAAGAATCGACATGTTGCAGTCGCAAGCGCAAAGGCAGTGGCAACAGTGTTGCATGCAATTCAATCGAATCGGACTCAGACTGCCGGCGCGAAGCGGTTAAGTGTGAGCGAGCGCTGCTGGTCTAGTGAAGGCAACCAACGTCGTCTTGGCCAATGAATGGAATTGCAGTGCCATCAGGGGAGCGCGAAGTGGTGCGGTGCTGTCTATGCGTTTGGCTAGCGGTTGTCGCCTTCTATGGTCAAATCAACACAAGCGGTGCGACGCAACAACAGCGATATTCGACATTCGACACTCGGTGGCTGAGACCTGAGAACGTGCAACGGGTACTAAAAGGCGAACCAGTTCGACGGTGTAACAAAACATGGCGCAGTCATATTTGTCCTATTCTTCTATATTTTTGCATTGAATTTTTATTATTTTTTAAATTTTATTTTATTGTTTTTGTTTTGTATTTTGTTGGTACTTCAAAATAGTGCAAACAACACAAAAACTAGTCTCGTTGAAACCAACAAACAATAACAATAAGCAGCGAAATAAAGCGCAACGCAGTCGAATTGGTACTTCGAGGGGCTGCTGGTTGGACGCAAAAGTGCCCGTATATCCATATGTACATACATACATACATATATATGTATGTCTGATCGTATACAAGCAATTGTTTGCTCGCGGAGAATGCGGGACTTCAAGTGCTGAGCCACAGTCACGCATGGCCCCCAACTGAAATTGAAAAAACTCGAAGCAAGGCACAAACACTAACATATTGCCGATCGTGCGAACTTTCTGAAGGGCGAAGGGCAGCCCTCACACTTAAATGTAGATAAATGTAAGTAGATGCGTTAGTTTTTAAATACTCATTCATAATAAACCTGCAGGAAAAAAATTTACGACTTCCTGGTCGCTTTTATGGTCGAAGAGAAGAGGAAAGAAAAGTGGCTTTCACTCCTCGTCCAGTAATTTCATGAAATAGATACACTTAAAGTATGACTTCCAACTAGTAGGGGCCGTCAATATTACGAACAAAAACGAGCTGGCTTGCAGAATGTCAGGTAAAACCTTATCTTAAGTGGTAAAAAAAGATAAGGTAAATTGATGAGGATCGCACCGCGACCTTCGGTCTATTGTGCCCTCTCCTAAGGATCAACGACTCACCGAGGCTCAGCATATTGATAAATTTCAATACACTGCTAGATGCTAGTGAGGCGATATGATCCCAATTTGGAAACATCCAAGGGCCTTTATCCTAACTAGTGGGTCATCCACGGCAAGACTCCATAACAGGGGGGATAGCAATTCACCCTGTGGACTGTACCGAGACGAATCCTAGTATCTCCTACTGTGGTTTCAGTTATTCAGGTGCGTAGTACCGCCTCTATCCATATGCGCACCATATTCCTCTTCTTCATCAGTGTCCTGGCTACGCTCTTATCAGACGTGTTGTCAAAATCACCTTCGATATCTAGGAAGACGCGTAACATTACTTCCCCTTCTGCCAGCGAGATCTGTACCTTCAAAGTTAACTGGTACAGAGCAGTATTAGCTGATCTGACTGCTCTGTAAGCATGCTGGCTCACGTGCAGGGGTTCTTGGATATTATTTCATGATCCACGACCTTTCCATATTTTTTGGTAAGATCGTACCTTGGGTATAAAGAACACATTCGCATATTCAGGGATATACGCCAGTACAAGGTCATCAGTCGAACAAGGTGTGGCAGTAGAACCTCTCCCTGTTATAAGAGTGTTGGAAATATACCGTCTGCCCAGAAGACTTGAATTTCGCTAACGAAGCCATACCCCACTTGCATTTATATTCGTCCCAGATCTCCGTACGTTTACCCTTATATTAAGGGGTCACGCAAAAGAACTCTAACGCTCCCTGCAAACGTGTTAAGGATTATGATTTTACGGCATGCACCTGGAATGTCCGGTCCCTTAATTCAGAAGATATCGCTACCTAGCTAGTTGATGTCCTCGTTAGAGTAAAGGCTGACATCACCAACATCGAATGCGATGGACGGTACAAGGACCGAGGCGAGTAGGTTCCTGTGGCTTTTACTACAGTGGCCATATAATAGAGTCCAATTTCGGTATGGGATTTGTGGTGGGAGAGGTACTCCATCGCCGAGTACTAACGTCCACTCTACTGTTTACAATCCGCATAAAAACGAATTTCTTCAACATATGTATCATTGATTTGCGCCCCCATGCCGCGACGAAAGAGAAGTACAATGTGACCAAAGATACCTTCTATGAGAGCTGCTCCCCTGCATGTCAAAATCGTGCTTGGCGACTTTAACGCCAGAGTGGGCAAAGAAGGTATCATTGGCACAACGGTTGGTAAATTCAGCTCACACGATGAAACGTCCTCAATTCGCCGGGGCCCGAAATATGGTTATCTGTTGTACTAGATTCCAGCATAAGAAAATTCGTCAAGCTACCTGTCTGCCTCCGGATCGAAAGCATTCTACATTACTGTAAAAGGTTGTCCTTAACTCTAAGCAATATTTAGGATTACCCTAATGTATGAAAATATTACATACATATGTATATATAGAAACATATATACACTTAATACACTATCTTAACTAAAGTATTTAAGATATTTTCTTGTATTCGCTTGAGAGCTTCCTTCTCCAGTCGAAATGCGCACAATTCCGAAACAAACAAAATAATTCTATCCGATCGCAATCCCAGCCTAAGATCCCCTCCATTTACGCACAATAACATACATATACATATTTATATAAATACATACAATCTTGCACTTGGAGCAAAGAAAGAGAGTAGCGGAATTTCGAAATGAAAACGCTCAGCAATTCAGAGAATTTCAGCACAGAAAACAAGAAGGGGAGCTATTTGCGAAATCCAAGTAAAAACCACAACAAAAAGTCTGCAGATTACGAAAATAAAAACAAAAGACAACATTAAAGAATAAACAACAAAAGGCAAAGCCACTCACTCAACAGAGGTCAACGAAGCGCGGGGACATCAACACATACACGCATACATGCAGTCGTCAAGCGCGCCATTGTCGGCTTTTCGGGGCCGCAACAAAGTTATCGCAAACCATGTGGACGCAAACATAACAGTCATTGCCGTAACAGACGCGGCAGCATCAATGGATCTCGGCCGTCGCGATGCAAGATTCGTCCAATAAGTTTGTATGTGTGTGTTCGGATGCGCCAGCATTGATTAGGAGAATAGCAAAATATGTATGTATGTTTGCCTCCCGAAACATACATACACACGAAACAGATGATGCGAACGGCTCGCTGGAGTTCCACAGATGATTCGAATAATTTAATTGGAAGCCAAGATCGAAAGCAAAGAAAGATCTGCAGAAAATAAACAACACAGTGCTCACTTATCAGCAGCATTCTGCAAACGTTGACATGAACGCAGACAGATTGTGTGGTTATACGCACTTGATGGGGAGACTCATATACCTGCATACATATGTAGATACGAGTATATAAATGTTTTTGTAAGCACATATGTATGTATGTACATATATGTATATAATATTATATAGGAAATGAGCGGAGACATTGTGAATTCAAAGCGCTGGTGTTCCAATGTATTGTAGTGGATCTAGAGCATGACGGATACAAGGAATTGTGTTCTCTCCTCTCTCTTATTTCCCTATGTTCTATAACCACGATTCTGATTTTGTCTACACCGTCAAGTCAGCTGTTACTTTTTGTGATGTTTTTGGTTGGCAAAAATTTTACCTCGCAACACATTAAATAAACCGTTAATGTTTGCAATGAATTGACATACGGTTTTTTTAATCGTAAGACGAAAAAATTTAGCTCTTACTCATCTTCTCCATAAAATTAGTAAATTATATCACATAAGTGATGTGTACCTGACTTTATTAGGGTAGGTTAGTCTGGTAGGCCAATGAGCCACGCATAGACCAGTTTTGATCCTTTTCGATATAAGATGGACTTCAGTGGCTAGGTCTATCAGGAGTAATATTCCTTTAAGATACCGATTCTTCTTTTAGTGTATATATATCATGGGAATCTCAGATGATTATAGCGTAGTCTTGTCAATGCGGAACAAGTACACAAAAGATACTCCATTGCTTCCCTAATTCCTTGCTCTAGACATTTCCTGCAGCCGTTAGGAATTTTGCGTACTACCGATCTACTCTGAAACTTTTTTACCAGTGGAAAAGTGGGATCAGCCAGTAGTCATCCCGCCGATTTTGCTACGAAGCAGATGACGGTTTATATCCGTACGCCTTTCCACTTACCTCAGCACCGTAGAGCAGAATTGGTCTTCCAATAGCAGTGTAGCACTAGTTATACTTCGATTCGTTAAGCTTTGCAGAGTTGGAAGTGCGACACACAACTGGTGGCCAAGAGACTAATAGAATATATCATCTGATCAAATTTAACCTGGAGAGAACAAACGCTGTTATACATACGCTTCGTTTAGGATGGCTCTGAGTGTCTTCAGCGAAATATTTTTTCAGGTTCAGCTCATCATTGACGCACTAAAATGTTGGACAGTTTCGACATCATTATTCATAAATCCAAGCTCATCAGCAGTAATGATGGGTTTGATGAATAATAGGGTCTTCAACTACGTTGTCAAGCATCTCTTTTGTGATTTCTAAGTTAGGCTAGGTTAGATGGCTTATCCCTCAAGATGGCGGGAGGTCACACAGAGATACAGTGCTTTTGAAACCAAATGAAACACTGCTTTAGTTGATTATCAAGTGTCGGCAATGCGCCTTACACCCATCACAAACCTGCTTAGGTACATTATTTCTAGTTCCAACATTTCACCTGGAGTTCCTAAAATAAGTGAGCCGAGTTGTTTTAGACTTGTTCTGGCAAATGCGGCTCATTCGAAGAAGAAAGATTGATATGATTCTAATATCTCATTTTCTTCAAAGCTGCTGATAGTAAAATTTTCAATCTTACAGCATGAATCGTCTGTGTCAGTCAATTCCCAGTTAGAACTCCTACAACCATTGATAGATGGACTTCGCGCTAAATGAATAAATCTAACGACCTCTACTCGTTTTTGTAAAAATCTTAGGCTTAGGTGCAATTCTAGCTTTGATACGCTTCGTATCCAAATGTTTAACTAAAATGTGGTAGGTCAAGAGATAAGAGATGTTGAGAGCAGAGGTTCTCTGATGTCAACACGACGATTTGTCTCTTTATCTTTTTTGAAGTTATCGTCATTAGTAGAGTCTATTACTTCACGACTTGATTTATGCCACTCAAATACTTCTGACCGTGATTATCCAATTACCTTGAGTAAAGAAAATTAATATTGATAATACCATTATACTGCGAAATGTCCACTATACTTGACCAAATATACAAGCAAATACAAGCAACTTCGTTCTCTTATAGACAAGTTTATTTGCAGAAGGTTTTAATATAGGGGTTCTCTACTCAGGACACCGTTTGCGGTAAACTCTTTCTTGCCATTTACCAATTCAGTGAGAGAATATGAGAAAGAGTTAAAGTAGCTCTCGAGGAAAATGCACACATTTCATAATTTTTTTTACTTATGGCATTAGTTCCAATTAATCAACAACTCAAATATATAGTAAATTTATTTTATTAATTTATTTACTAATTAACGCA
>NW_017535407.1:217228-222186 GCF_001853355.1 Bactrocera latifrons
TTTTCTGGAATTTGAATACATTCCTCTTGATATTTTAAAGAGAATGTGATGGCTTAAGTGCAATATTTTTTGAGTCAACAAGTAAATGAAATTTCATAACGTCATAATAATTTTGAATTGCAATAGATTAAATAAAATACTACTTAAAATAATCAAAAATTCTAATTAAATAAATTTTTTTTATAAGTTTCAAATTGGAATTTGCGGTATATATAAAACCTTTTTTTTTTGCGGTTCGAATTTTTGTAAACAAGTTTCAAAATCTGCTCTGAACTGAAGTTATTTTTCCTGCATTTTACTTTTTTTTTGTCCATTTTTGTTAATATCTGCAGTTTCATTATTTTCATATAACGGTTTCTATTATATTTTACCTACTTCGCCTTATCGACAAATGCCAAATAATTTATAAATAATTTCTACTGCAAAATGTATTTATTTTGTTGCTATATTATTATTTTTTTAGTCAATAATGCGCTTAACTACTTGGAATTACTTGTTATATAATATATTCCTTAATAAATTTTTTCTATTCTGAGTTTTCGATTATGTTTTCATGCCCATTTTGGGCTTTATAGCTCTCTTAATAACTAGTATACAAGTTTTATACGCCGATCTACGCAAAAAATATAATTTCCCTATGTTGCGAAATATTCTGATTGTATAATAGAGTATAAGTTTCTAGCTCAGCTGCTTCGCGGTTGCCATTACTTTGGAATTATTGAGAAAGTGAGAAAGTACATTCTAAGATTGAAATATGTATGTGCTTAACTTGTATTGAGTTTTTTGTTATAGTTTTTCATATATGCTCGACTTAAACTCCAATCCAGCTCAGTCTATTGGCAAGCAAATTAATGTATGGAACTTGAAAACTAAGCACATAGTAATACTTTTTCTAAGCTTATAAACGAAAAATCCAAAAAAACAATTAAGGAAATTAATTTTGTGGTTCTCTACAAATATCTAAAAAAAAAAAAATAAATGCCTTTGCCTTTAACCACCCATAACATTGAAGTTAGCAGACGTCTTCGCTTCAACATTTCTCTGTTCACTCGCTATGTTATTGTCTGTTCTCTTGTAAAACAATTTTCATGTTACATGCAATGTGGTGTGCCATAGTTACCGCATTAAATTGGTATAATCTCAAATCTATTGTGACAAGTTTTTCAATAAGAGCGCTACAAAATAAAACCAAAACGACCAAAACGGTTTGGGATATCAAAGAAATTCTTTATTTCCGTGAAAGTACATTCGATGGTGTATGGAACTGTATAGATTTCTTTTTCATGGCCGCCACAGACAAGCTTACAGAAGTCCAGACGCTGGACCCAATTTTCGTCGCTTTTCAAGCATAAATCGGCCGATACTGCTGCAATTTTGCATTCGATATTCATGCGAAGTTTATCAATCGTCGCTCAATTGTTGGTATAGACCGTAGACTTGGCATAGACCCACAAAAAGTCTAATGGCGTCAAATCTCACGACCGAGGCGGCTAATTTACTGGGTCATTTCGGGAGATAACACGTTCAACCAAACTTAGTTTTCAATAAATTTTATTGTGACCACTTGGAACCACTTATTGTCCAAGTCCACCTCGGGCCAAGAATAAGCGGTTATCATTGAGCGGTAGTGATGCATGACATGCCGGTCTTGATCATCACGGAAGAAGTACGGGTCGTTTGACGCAGCCGGCAGATAAACCGCAAGGTTGTAAGGTTGTAAGCCAAGTTTTTTCGCAAAATTAGCCACAACGACGTCACAGAGATGCCCAACGTTTGAGAACGAGGTGTGAGAGACTGATTTGGGTCATCTTCAATTTATGCACTAGAGCTAGCAATATTCTCGACACTACGGGCACTGCTTTGTCTCACTGGCACGTGAATATTTTGTACTGTGCCTGTGCCTAAGAATTCAAATTTTTCCACTGGACGCTCAATTTTCTGATCTCACAGAATGATTATGAAGAAATTGAACGTAACGCTTTTAAAGTTGAGGCCACTGACACCAAGTTTCTTTAGTCAATTTTAATGTTTTCGACTCGTTGTTGGATCGTATATCTTTTCATGATGATATGGCAAACCTTACTGAAGAGAAATATCAAATGAACGGGAAAAATATAAGGTAATTTGCTGTCTTTATCGGCTTACCTTTGTAGCGTCCCCATTGAAAAAGAAAACCTTATTTATACCAGTTTGTTCGATTCAGCATTATTGAAAAAATTAGCGAGAACTACTTTTGGCCGTTACTAACAAATTAAATTAATAACTTTAGAAGTTTTTTTTTACAAATTTCGCTTGAAATTGCTACAAACCCTTCAAAGACTCTACGAAATATGTTATGTATTTGCTGTTGTTGTAACTAATTTTGTTTTTCTTAATTAGAGTTGCCTAACATTGCCTATAGTATATTTCAATTATGCATATTTTCGTTTACAGACCTTTTACGATATGTCATTTTAAGTTTAATATTAATAAGTGAAATTTTATATTTTCGAAAAAAAGTGTTCAGAAAAAAATATTAATATATTTTAATTTTTAATTTTCAAAAAAAAAGTTTTTTAGTGAAAAAATTACTAAGTTTTAATTTTGTATTTTCAAAAATAAAAATGTCATTTGAAGAAAACAATACAGCTATTTAATTTTTCGTGTATGTTTTGGTTATTGAAATATTTTTTTATTATTATTATCATGCTAATAATACTTTTTGATATCCATTAATATTATTTTTAAATTGTAATTGGTATTTCTATTAATTTTTGTATCAATAATATTTATCAAACTAGCATTATTTGCACTAAAACTATTTTAATTGCAATTTTAACTGGCTTAACCATTATTGAGTATCTATTTGTGAGTTGTTAGAGAGTTGTACTGCAAAATTATTAATAGTTTATCGAACATAAGAGTTTAGTCTGTGATTCTGGCAAAGTTTTTCGTTAATATAGCTAATAAAATGGTATCAAAGTTTTGAGTAGTATAGCAAAATGTTTTTCAAGTAGTAAATATGCAAATATATTTTAATTTTTAGTTACTATTTTTGCAGAACAGTTGTATATTTTCAAATATGTACATACGAAAGTTTTATTAATTATTGTGTAGAGTGTAGAATATGTAGACTCTAGACTGAATATGTAGATGTATGTTAATTACTAAATGTGGACTAAAATGATGAAAAAATTTATCATATGCGTTAAAATATCTAAAACTGTGAAAGAAAATATATATGAAGAAAATGCTGGTGGATAATTACGGAGAGTTTTGCATTGCAGAAAATTTTTGTCAGAAATTTAGAGACTCAAATTTTCAGCTCACTTTTCTTGGTAAGAAAATCCATTTAGCATTACGGCTCTTTTCTAGTTAGAGAACGGTTGTAAGAAAATCCGTGAAACATTACAGTCCTTTCCTAGTTAGAGAAATGTTGGCCCCGACCGATATTTTCTCAGAAACTTAGATACTCAAACTTTCATCTAACTTTTCTGGCCAAGAAAATCCATAAAGTATTACGGCACACGGTACTTTTCTGATTAGAGAGGTGAGTGATGACAAATATTTGTGAAACATCTACTTAAATATATGTTTTACGAATTATTTTGTAGAGAAATAGACACCGAAATCTACTCAGATTTTCTATTTGAAGCGATATGTTTTCAAACCCCTTCATTTACCTTGCAAAATATTTCAAAACTCAAGATCTTTTAAAAAATCTTGAAAAATAGAGATCACTCTATAAACTACTTACATAAAAATGATCTAGTCGCCGTTCCCCAAGATCTGAGACATGATCTCGTCATTTTAGTAATTAGAGCATATCTAAAATTTGTCGAGATCTATGAACATAAAATTTATCTAGTCCTTCAGGTATTGAAAGAACGAGGTCTCTGAAAATATACTTAAAACTTCTCAAATAAAAGCTGAAAGAAACTAGGTATTTCGTCTTACTTTTGTAGAGTCTTAATTTGTCCTTTGAAAACATACTATTTAAAACCCGTATTCGATTTACTAATTAATGCTCGGCATGTTTGAGATCTGTTCCCTTTTAAAATGAATGCAGGACCAGCAAAAACGAAAATAAAAGCCTGCTGCTCCCACGACAATCGGGTTTATGTAACCTCAACGGATTCGGATTTTTTATCCGGTAAAGGACTGTCAACTCGGCAGATTTCTAGCTGTTTCTTCGATTCTTTACTTCTCTGCCAAAAATCTGGCAAAAACTAGAAAGAAATTTCATAGAAAACTTAAGGTAATTGTCTATTTAAGTCTAAATTGTCTAATTAGTTTTATTTGTTATATTTTATTGCTTCAAAACAACTTTATATTGTAATGTCTGCTAAAATTTTGGAAGCATGCTCTCAGTAGTCTCTGATGAATATTTAGTGTACATTGTAAACAAACTAAAAGTCTCAAGAAGGGCTCATGCAGCTTTTTCTGAACTTTCGAGTTTTCTACGTTCACCTTGACCTTATTTTCATAACACCTTGATGAATCATAATTATTACTACCCAGAAACTTTTAAAGGCATATAAATCTCACATTAGTCCAAAAATATAATCCGAATTTTTTTGGGAAATGTTTAAGAGGGTTTTCTAAAGATTGTCAACGCGAGGGACAGCAACGAATGGTATTTTTAGTTAATGTTATAATTGTGCGAATACAAAAATCCGAATGTGTTTGATGTATACGTTAATACGAAAGTAAGCTTGACATAAGAAAAAGAAAGTAGAGAAGAATTTTTAGAATTTGTTTCGATACAACAACAGTTAATTATAAAAAATCAACCGATTAGTAACCGCAAACTTAAATAAAAAAAATTAGATTATTTAGAAATATCCATAAAGCGGAAATTCAGAACGAAAAACGATCTTGACACTAGTTATATGTTAAAACTGACTTAGAAAGTGTCAAAAGCTGTAGACCAAGCAGTATGGAAGCGCGAAAAATTGCAATTTCAAAAAAAAAAAAAA
>NW_017535407.1:222981-287824 GCF_001853355.1 Bactrocera latifrons
TTAAAAAATTTGCAGAAAAAAATCAGGTTTACAAAATAACCAAACTTTTCAGTGATAAATCAAAATACATAAATTCAAGTTTTAAATGCTAAATGTTCCAGAAATACAATATTAATACAGAATTAGAAAATTTAAATATGTTAAATGATTCAAAAATATATATAATTAGTCAGTTTTAAAAAATACAGCATAGAAATAAATGTTGTGAGTTTTACCTGGACTTAAAAGTGTGTTTTAATAATGAAACAATATTGAAATGAATGTTTGTGAACATATTTATATATTTTATGTAAACTTTTTGCTAAATTTCTTTATTAATGCAAATGTAAGCATTCGAAAATCTTAATGCAATACTAAACAAAACTAGTGTAAGCCTTGTACGGCGTTTGCTTTGCCATTGCTTGCATAAAATTATTGCTAAATTTGTGTTATATAACTTTTTTGGAGTAAATAAGTTGCAAAATTCTGAACTGTGTGCAATATTTGAGAATAAATATTTTGTTTTTGCTTTTGGTTTTCAATTTCGTGTATATATGTACATAATAATGACTTAATGGTAACAGTATTACAAGTCAAAAGGTATTTGAGTATTTCAAGTATTCGCTCATCAGCGTATTTTAGCTACATATTAAGTTATGTAAGTGCATTTAAAACTCGTGTCGTTGCGTTACATTAAAAATCTCATGAAACTAGCGTAAAACTACGGATACACATCTATTTAACAGAAAACAAATATTATTGCTTTAAAACTTATTTTTAAAAAGTAAATAAAATTGGCTGTAAATAAATACATATGTATGTATGTATGTATGTATACATTTGTATGTTTTAAAATGGATTTAACTATGGCTTTACGCAAACCGCTATTAGGAGACTTTTACCTTCACTCAGTGTATATGTAAGTATATATATGTATATATATGTGTGTGTGTATCTATGAGTACTTTTCGTAAAGTAGTGAAAACTAAATCGTTAAATATGCGTATGAGTTGACAATGGAAGCGCGCTTCGAGGTTTCTCATGTGTCTTTCACAATTCACAATTCACAATTAAATCAAATTAAAATTGATTTATACACGACTGTTAACGGTCGCTATTCAAGTCACAACGAGTGTTGCACGCACACTTTTTCACTTTTCATGTGCATGCAAGTGTGTGTGTGCTTCAGTTTGTGTTTAATCATACTTTGCGCATGCGCGCTTAAAGAGTTCCTCGATTTTCTCCTTCGGTCCCTGCACGATGAGCATAAATTGCGATGGAAAGTCCCAAATAATGGTGAAGTGGAATAGCATATTCGCAATGGCGATCACATACTCGAAGAAGGCGAACCAACTGAAGGCTGTGTAGTTGATGGAAAATATGTTTCATTAATTTTTATATGAATTCAAAACGATTTGTGGTGAACTCACCCAAATCATGACAGTAGAAACGATGCTTGGCGAAGAATACCAACAAGCCGACGGTGCTCACAATGGAGGTGATGAAGAGTATTCTCTTCCATTTGATGGATTCGCGTTGTATGGGCAAGAGTTTGCTTTCATCCTCGAAAAGCATGCCGTGCAGTTTGATCGTGGCCAACATGTAACAGAGTGAGCAAACCATAAATGTGATAAAGATTTTCTCATGAATCGCTGCGGAAGAGAGGGAAGATATGGTTAAAAAGCAGGTTTAGCAAGGAATATGTGCACACATATGGGAATAAACTCTTTTTATGAATGCTTTTATGTACACAAATGCATTAAGTTAGGTTAGTTCAAAATCCTCGAAGGATGCTAAGCTCATCTGGGTACGCAAAGAAACGCCTGATGAAAGGTTGGAAGGAAATAGTGCCTATATAATTTTCTGTTCATCGACAATGAAGCAGTAGCTGGATGGAGTAAGGATAAGCGTTCGAAGAATTCCTATCAAAGCAGAAAACTTATGGAAGCGTTCTCGTTTCGGTTGTCCAATTGTGAGACCTATGATCTCAGTTGCAAGAATAATCCCGTGAACCTACCTACCTAGAACCTAATACCTATCCTTAGAAATTAGTTACCGCTAAGATCAATGAAAGTTCCTCTTGTACCCACAATAGTCGGATTTAAATACGTTCTCTAGAATCTGGTATCTTAATAGCACTCCCCAATCTACTTACGAACCCTGAGATCTGAACTTGACTTATATATAAGAATAGACAACTTTGRTTAATTGATTGAAAGGAAGATGCTGGAGCGCCATACCGCAGGTGTCCGCATTTAAGCCATAATTAGGCCACTAATGGGCTCATCCAGCTGCTCAATGTTTCTTAAGTTGGAGAATTGGGGACCGTTTGATCTACATTCCGCCGAATCCACCTTACCAACCGAAGGTTTTGAGGTGGAATCATAGGGCTATATGATATGTGATGATTCCTCTAATGTTACTAAGTTCACTCTTTCCTAAAGGTATACGCTTTTTGGTCTGTTCATCAACAAAACTATCCCAAGCGCTTTTATGGTATTCCCTGTACGTATTCCAAGATTCGAGGTGCTCCTCTAGGGTCCATTGTTTCAACCAACCCTTRAAAGAAGTGAATGGTTTAGGACAGCTTAGGAAAATTTTATCTTCCGTATAACCAAGTGAGCAACAGCGCGCCAGTCATTTCTTCTTTACACAATTTGGCACCAATTCGAGATACCAAATGCAGTCAGGTCCTTCTCCACCTGATCTGTCTAACAGAATGAAAGTCTTCCTCTTCCTCTGCAGATACTGATTGGAATACTTTCAGAGCTGGAGTGTTTTCATCCATTCGGACAACAAGACCTAAAACGCGTAGCAACTGTTAATGTAATTCGCTGAGCTATGTCAACGTCGTCGTATAACTCGTACAGCAAACTCGTAACGTCGACTCATTCTTCATGGATCTCCTTTACTCGGCCACATTGTCATTTTATGTCGAGTTCAATAACAAGTTCTGGAATAATATCACACCCAAAGCGACACCGAGTCTGGTTCCATTAACTGAAATTTATCAGTAAGCTGGTCGTGAACTTTAACTTCTTTATCTTGAATGGCGTACACACCGCTTACGCGATTACTTTTCTTTGAGAGTTTTTTACGTTGCGGTTCCCAAACCCAGTGCTCAACACTGGAGAGGAATGGTTCGCCTTCTCACTTTAGCTCGCTTTAAACGGCTGTTAGAAGAATTAATTTCTGGCCACTCCCAAATGAATGTCGATCAGAGAACTTTCCTCACTTGCCTGAACTTCTACACATTAATCTCTCCTCCTAAAATCAAAGCTGGTCGTAAACATTGGGTCGTATTGGGCGGATGATACTTGTTTATAGCCAATAGACCAAGCGGGATCGTAAACTATTTGTTTAAGATTCGAAAGTTTCACTTGTAATATTTTCCCCCCTGCTTATGTGTTTATCTAGGATAATCCTGAGATGTTTGACAGAGCTCAAGAGTGCAATTTTATCCCTTGAAGATGAAGAGTAATTACTTTAATCATGTCTATTGGTATTACTTACGATAATTCTCCCTATTCGAAATGTAGGTCACACCGCCCAACGACGAAATTTCGATTAGATTCAAAATTAATATTAAGGTTATCATCAGATCGGCCTTCGGCACCAGATGCGGCCGACGTTGCTGCAAATTTGCCAACATGCTGCGATAAAAGTTCTTATACACGAAGGCGATGGGCAAGCGCGGTCCAATGTGTAAGGCAATACTCAGGCGCCAGAAGTAGCGTTGTGGACTGACACCGGTAATGGCACTTATCGATGGTACAATGTTGTAGACCTGCAATCCAACACAATTGAAAAGTCATTAAGTCTGCCGAATGAGTGGGCGGTCAGCAATACTTACACGGCAATGCGTTTCGTGCACATCATCATATTGGAAGACGTACGCGGTAACGAAGCAGGTGAACAGCGTCACCAGTGGAAGCAGTGCAGTCACCACACAAATCTGATGGAAGCTAGCCAAATAATGTACGGTCAATGGCAACGCTGCCGACGCAGCAGCCGTTGACGTCGTCGACAGCGAAGACATATCTGTGACTGTTGCCGTGGCCGAGTCACCATTAGCGCCGACCGTTGATGTCGATGTTGTTGTTGTTAAATACTGTGTAGGCAGCGGCAGGAAACATGAAAAGAGAAAGGCAAAAACATAACAAAAAATTTTAGTGGCAGAAGAGCATATTAAATGGCGAGCGATAAAAGCGAAAGTGTGCTGTCTGCTCTGTCACTCATACGCCATGGCTGCTCGCACCTTGTACACACTGTGGCTTTAGTAAAACGCAAGCATGGCAAACACGCAAACAAAAATTCAAAAAAAAAAAATGTTAAAAAAGACATGAAAATCAATAGCGGGTAATAAATTACTTAAAAGCATCTCATGACAACTCATCAGCGCTGATAATAAATACGTGACAGCGCTCGTTTGTGTCTCACCATAAGGACTCAACTACAGTTATGCATATGTTTGAGTATGTGTGTGTTCAGGTATTTGCGCCAATTGCGAGCCGTTTGCAAAAACAATGTGTGACAAATTGTGTTTAGTTTTAAAAGCAAGCATGCTAATTCGAGGTGTTATAAGGCTATGAGAGTGACCTTACATGTTATTAGGTTATGAAAAATTCTTAATTTTTGTAGCAAAAGGATTTGTGCTTATTTTGGCATTTGGCGGCATAAATTAAATTACTAAATTTAAATTAATATAAAAAAAAATTATAAAATTTAAAATTAAATAAAATTTTCAATTTCATTTCTACGTACAGGATTGCAAATAATGCACTCAAATCTATAATTAAATTATTTTTTTTATTTTTTAAACCCTAAAATTTTAAAAATATATTTCAAATTTCTTATACCAATTACCGGATGAAAAAATTAAAAACAAAAATTTATCTCAAAAATTGGTTTTAAACAAAAAATAAAATTTTAAACCCAAATACAGGATTAAAAAAAAAAGTTAACTCCAACTTTATAAATTTTAATGTAGAAAAAACTGTTTTTGAATTTTAAATGACAAGTCCTTGCATACTTTGTATTTTACCATTTTGTTTATTTTTTTGATAAGAAAAGCTAAATTTTAATAAAGTACCAAGACATTTTTGCATTTTTTTCTTATTTAAATCATATTACTCTTAATTATAGCTTTGAAGTTAGAAAGTTTTTGATATAAAAAATAATGTTATTATTTTAATAAAGAAAATGTATTTTATAAAATGTTACATCCGATTTGTGGTTCAAATTTTAAATTTACAATTTTTGTAATTCGCATTTTTTAATTAAAAAAAATATTTTATAAATTTTTATATCCGGGGTTGGGTTTAAAATTTAAATTTCCAATTTTATTTATTCCGATTTTATATTTAAAAAATATTTTGTAAATTTTTACAACCGATTTTGGGCTTAAAATTTAAATATAATTTTGCGAATTTTTTAATTAAAAAAACATATTTTTTTTTTTAATTTTGACATCCGATTTTGGGTTTATAATTTAAATTTTTAATTCTTTAAATCGGATTTTGGGCATCAAAATGTTATTTTAAATAAATATTCATGCTTTAACAAATATCAAAAATAACATAACATATTGGGGAATGAATTATATAAATTTTCACCGATTTTAAGGTTATAAATAAACAGTTGTTAAAAAATTTTTCGCAAAAAAATTTAATCCCAAATACGGAAACACAAATTTATTTTTAATTTTTAAACTGAAATCTAACTTTAAACTTAAATTTTTGAATTAGAAAACTCGTAACCCTAGTTATGACTATATACTACATAGAGCGGGTTGATTTGAAAAACAAGAACAGTGAAAATAAAGAAAATCGGACAACTTTAGCATATATCTTCCATACAATATTTCAATCCTTATTTCTAGTTAAATAACTAAACTAAAATTTAACTAAAATTAATGAAGAATATCTGGCACTTAATTTTTGCCGACTCTGATATCTAACCAATAACCCTCGTAAGCATGCAGGCATACATTTGCACTTTTCCATGCATCGCATTTTCTTCAATGACAATTTGTTGTTGATCTAATAATAGTTATGTGTCTCGTTTATACGAAAAAAATAAAAGAACATGAATTTAAAGAGCAAATATGGCGTGACCAAATGGAAAATAATAAATCAAATGGCAAATAATTGAAGAAAGAAGCGCACAGGCGGTTAAGAAATAGGTTGGAACCATTTTTATCAAGAAAAATCACTTGAAGTAATTGCTAAAATAGAATTAAGTTTGATTGGCATTAAAGTAAATGACTGTAATTAGCTAGATGAGCTGGTGGACGGCACACGCACACGTTCGTAGACATATTTACAAGAACGGGATAATTATATTTTCTTCTTTGCAACAATATGGTAACCTTAACTGCAATAATTTACGGTGGAAAATTATAAAACATGAAACTGAGCGCGATAGAAAAATCTACAGTTATTTATTTTAACTCGAATTTCGCTCTAAGCGAACTGATTCCGTATTTTAAAGTATATAATATACTTCACAGGCGCCTTTCTTATGGCTTAAAAAGGTATAAACATATATTTATCTTGATTTTGGCCTCACTTTGCATGACAGCTATATGTTATAGTGAATGCTAAAACATTTATAATATTAGGAAACGTCCAACTCAGTTTCGATACCAAACAAAGTCGGCTGGGAATAAAAAAACTAAAGAGTTTAGCTTTTTTCAACTATTGCGTAAAATAAAAATGATGTAATGAAAGCAATTTACAAAATACTCATTATAATATTTAAATAAAGTAGTTGTCTTTCAAGTAAAGCCATCTATACAATTCATAAATGGACAATCTACACTCATAATCCTTCTCATACACAACACTTACCAATTGCTCACTATTAACTTGTTCGTTCGCCTGCTGATCCAGCGGTAAGGCTGTCGTTTGCTTTGTGTTACGCAAGATTGCGCCACTGCTAGCGTCAATAACATCTGAGCTGTCACTTGGCTGCTGCATGTCCTTTGCTGGATCCACAGGAGCGCGCACAGCTTCCGCCATCGCAAAAAATATCTCGATTTCTTCAAAAAAGAAAACCAATTCCGCGCAACAGCTTTAAGTGGAGAAGATATAGATGAAGACTGCACAACTGCGCTCTCTCCGAATACCCAAATGGTGTAAATAGAGGGTAAAGCTTTCGTTAATCTGTCACTTAAAGTTGATCTAATTAGCTTTATGCTAAAATTTCACTTTGTCCTGCACTTTCCACATGTTTTGCATTTTATTTACAATTTACGTGAATAAATTCAATAAATATCGATTTTTTCGCAAGCACGTTCGCCAAAGACAGCCTGTCGTTTGTGGCTTCTTCAACTGTGTGCGTGGGTGGTGCAAAAATGCGAAGACACATTCATATACTATATCGATGTTAAATGGTGTTTTGAACTGTAACTTTCTTAACTTAGACTTTTCACACTTGAAAATACGAAAATATTTAATTTCTAATACGTTTGCTGTTTTATTAAATGTTCTATATTGTTTCGTTTGCGATTTTTCCAACAACCAATCACTTTCCGCATCAGTCTTACACAATACGCGGATGCAGCGTTGCTTTCAGGATATTCTGCTGTTATGTCACTATGGATTTTCCTTTCGCCTTTATTCGCCACATTTGACATATTAACGTTTGTTGCTGCAGTATTTGTAATGCCGATCAGACATTGTAAATATTTCCAAAAATAAAGTGCCACACGCAATAAAGCAATTACACAGTGTAAATATATAGTTGTGGTTGTGTGTGCGTTAAGTGCTAATTGCTCAAATAATTATAGTCTATTTGGAGAAAGTTCTCACGTAACTGACTACTGTTATATGAAACAATTAATTTTTGTTTGAACACACTCGTCTGTATTATATTTGAAAAAAAAAAAACTTTATACTACTGGAAAATAAACGAACAATAAACAAATCTAAAATACCGTTACAAGCAATAGTCCGATAACAAAAATACGAGTTCTCATTTTATATTTCACCCTGTGCGTATGTTGTCCAATTACAACACTGACCAATTACATCAGCTGTTAACAGTTGTCAATTGAAAAGCAGCAGCTCTGTAACATTTCTTTTGGGTTATGTGCTAAATCATTTTATTTCTGCATGAAAATAAACATTTAATATACAAATAATAAATAAGTGAATCCAAATAATGGCATCTTTAGTGAAGCAATTCGCCCGTCTCAACATTACACAAAGAAGTCTGTTACAGAACTCCTGTAAACTGCTACTGCCGGCTAGCCATAGTTTACATACGACGGATGCACTATGCTCCAAATGGAATAAAGCTAATCATGGCCCACGCAAATGGTTGGTGAGCAATAAAACGGTACATCCACCACAAAAGCCTGATGAGGAACCAAGAAAAGCGGTAAACTACAAAATAAATATGTAATAACATAACGTTATAATAATAGTGATATAAACATTATATTTAGTATGTCTGCCATATGCGCACCAACATTAAATATAGTCCAGATAAAATGTGGTATATCGCTTCATTTGTACGTGGCATGTCCGTCGATGAGGCTGTAAAGCAATTGAGTTTTGTGCTTAAGAAGGGCGCCACACATGTCAAAGAGGTGCTACTTGAAGCACAAGAAATGGCTGTCAAGCAACATAACGTGGAATATAAGAGTAATTTATGGATTGGTAAGCTACATATAATCTAATAGTTGGTGACGTAAAATTTATTGAATCAATATCCATGTTACAGCTGAGTCGTTCGTGGGTAAGGGACGTGTTTTTCGCGGCTTGCGTCGACACGCACGCGGACGTCAGGGCATAGTTGAATACAAACACTGTCATTATTTCGTAAGACTAGAAGAAGGAGAACCACCAAAGGATTACTACCTACCTGCACAACAAACGCCAGAACAACAGTTAGAGAAATGGATTGAACAAATGCGTAGCCGTAAAGTTATCAATTCGCTATAAGTCATTTTGTTTCAATAATTGTTTAAAACATGCAATAAACGGAGTTGTTTAAACATAATTTTTATTTAATAAAAAAAATTAATTATAATATTTTACTGGTATCAGATATCAGCCAAAACAGCGGTCATTAAGTTTTCCAATCCATCATCCTTATTCACTTGCGTTAATTGCGAAAGTGGTAAATTATCTTCACTTTCGTCGCTTTCACTTTGGTCCTTTGCCAATACATCAGCTGCTATATCTAAAGCAATATCTTCACGTTCCTTAAGCAATACGTCGAAACTTTTATCGACGGCTATACCGCTGAATTTTGATAGATTCGACATAATAGACTGGCCAGCATCCTTGCGCTTTTTACGTGTCCCCTTGATATTAGGCTTTTTATTTTGTTTTGAAACTACACTTTTCCTTTCTGTCGAAGCAGAATGATCGCGCTCTAAATGTTTTGCTAAATTTTGTCCACTACTAAAAACACGTTCACAACCTGGATGTACACATTCAAAACGTTTTCCTCCATGTGCGATGCGTATATGTTGCTTCAGATTCCGTTCATAGGCGTAACTACGTTCACAACTGTGACATTTAAAATTCATTTTCTTCTCTTCGTCCATATGCTTAGCTGCTATATGTTTTTGCAATTCACTAGGTTTTCCATACACACGTTCACAGTGTTCGCACTGGTAATACTTTCGTCCATGCTGCTTCTCTTTGCAATGTTTAAGATATTTCGTCCATTTGTCAAACTTCAAGTTACAATTGGCGCAAATGTATACTTTGCAGCTCGGAATGTGTCGTTCATGCTCCCATTGTTGATAAAATCCCCTTGAGCACTTTTCACAACTACGGAAAATAGGAAATAATAAATTTTATAGTCTTTTTTTTTAAACAAATAACATTAACTTACACATAAGGGTATTCACCAGTGTGCGTTTGAATTTCGTGCCTGCGTAACTTCAGTTTTTGCGTGAACTTTTCTGAACAAAACGAGCAAGGGTAGATTTTGGGATTTTCATGAACCTCGCGAATATGCCGATACATATTAGCCTCCGACTGGAACATTTTTAAACAGCCGGGAATCTGGCAGGGTACGTTTTTCACTGGCGGCCCCACTCGTTCATGTGTAGTACGCAAATGGCGTTTCAAGTGCGTCAAAATGGAATATACTTTATCGCAGCCGTCATATATGCAATAATGCTTTTTCTGAAACACAATGCCATTATTTAATATTCCAACCTACTTTTATGCAGACTCACAATTCCTGTATGGTGATACTCATGCCGATCGAGATGGTCCAGACGCTTGAAACTTTTTCCGCAACCTTCTATGCTGCATACATATTTGGGACCAGTGCTATTACGACGTGACTTCGGCACATCTTGAAAAGAAATTACACTTTCCAAATCACTATCTGAATTAGCTTTATTTCCTGGAGTCATTTTGGCAAATTTTCCCAAATCGTTGATGTACTTATTTTGTCTTCGTATTTGTATTTCACGTGTTTTGTTACGAATGTCAAATACAAAGGACTGCATAAGTGTTGCTAAAGCACAATAAACTTTGAGTTAACAAAAAAATTAACGTGTACGCAAACTTAATAAAAATTTCATCATGTAGATGCTAGATTTTATGTATATAAATTTATACAGCTTATTATATTTAACTGTAAGTATAGCTTTATTACGTTAGAACCATAAAAAAGTATCGTACAATATTTTTTTATGGTACTAAATAATTGAGTATTCCAATTGGTCAATGCAACTCTGATGCTTTGACAAAATACCAATCAACGAAAGCCGAAGAAAAAGGGGGAGTTTATTAAAGAAGAGAAATTCAGAAAAATTAGTTGTAAAGTTATTTAGACAAGATTCAAGTGATATTTAAATAAAAATGGAATATGAAAGTGTTTTGATTGTGAAGCCAGAAGTATTTATTTACAAAATCCCACCACGCGCCAGCAACAGAGGTTACAGGTAAACTATAAGCGCAGCGGTGCTCCAGTGGAAAATCTGTCTTCGTGGAAAATTTGCTAGTTTCCTATTTTTCTTACCCACTATTGTTTTTTTGTTTTTCATTGCCACTGCCAAGCAACGTTGATGACAAAGAATCTAAAGTTGATACAAAAAAAAGCATAGAAATTGCTACTTTCTTATATGGACCACGTCAACGAGATGAACAAAGCAATTATAAAATTATGTTATCTCAGGATACTTAGTTATTCCATTGCTGCAACTTGCTATTGATTGTCCTTAAATACAGCAGCTTTGTCACAATCACAAGGTTAAACTAGTTAACGCTTCAAGTTCAAATCCCATTGATTTTTTCTGCGGCAAATCTCTTATTGGTTAAGATGTTATCAATTCTTATTAGAAAATTGAAGGCCAATTTTACGGAGGCTATAGAATCGTAAAACTTTTATCTAATAAAATGCTTGAAATCGTGGTTTTCTGATATTTAAAAAATCGTATCATTCTTTTCAAATGTTTTTTTTTTTACCCGATAGAGCTGCGGATTGGAATCTGGGCGAACCGACATGGACCGGTCGTATGCGTTTGGTGGCAAAAGGTACAGCATGTAATTTAAAGTTGGAAGATAAAAATACCGGCGCGCTTTTTGCCAATTGCCCAATTGATACATATCCTGGTGTTGCTATAGAAGCGGTTTCGGATAGTTCACGTTACTTCGTAATACGCGTACAAGATGATAACGGTATAAGAAAAACTTTCAACAATTTATTAAGTTATTTCATATATCTGTAATAATTTACAATGTTTCTTAGGTCGTTCTGCCTTTTTGGGCCTGGGTTTTGGAGATCGTTCGGACTCTTTTGACCTGAATGTAGCATTGCAAGATCACTTCAAATGGGTGAAAAATCAAGAGCAAATTGAGAAGGAGAAAACAGAGCCTAAGCAGCAACTTGATTTGGGATTCAAGGAAGGCGAAACCATTAAAATTAACATGCGAATAACAGTGAGTTTTAAGAAAAATTAAATTGGTTTACACAATTTTAAATGTCATTATATAGAAAAAAGATGGATCTGAAGGCACTGGTCGCGCTGGCAAAGCCAAGCCGTCTTCTGGTATTTTGCCACCACCACCGGGGGGTATTGGTAAGATTGCACCACCGCCTTCAGGAGCAAGTGGTTCTGTACGACAGAGTCCGGGTACATCGCCTGCCCATAAAACACCAGGTGGTTCAGGCAGCGAATGGACGGATTACGCCTCAGCAGGGTAATTACGAGCTACGCTTCAAATAGTTTTGCAAAAATTAATTACTATTTCTTCTTCATAGTGGGCAAACCCAACCACAACAACAACAACAAAATGCTGCTAACGCAAACTGGGTGCAATTCTAAGTAGGTTTAAACAAACATTTACATACACACACACAAATTCATGTAGAGCTACATAAATAGAAATGTGTACGTCAAAAAAGCAAAAGAAAAAAATACTAACACCAGAAGAGTAGTACGTTAAGCGTTTAAGTGAATTAAACAAAGAGCTTTCGTTCAAAATCGTATAAAATATAATTTGTTGCATACAAGTTAGTTAACGCGAGTGTAAGTTTATGTAATCTTAAACATTCGATATCGACAATTTAACGAAATTTATGAAATTAGCAAAAAGTTAAACTGTAATCAAGCCAGTTCATGGTATAGCGAAATATAAAAGAAAACAAAACATGGCAAATGTGTATGTATAACTTGTTGATGTAATGTAAAAATAATTATTAAAAAGTTCAGTTCATTTTTTAGTAAAATTGTATCTTAACTATACAAAAAAAATAACATAATTCAGTCGTACAGTTACGAATTTGGATATGCTACAATAATAACAATAAGCTGTATTATAAATATGTGAAAACAATGCAAATAAGTCATACTAACAATTTTTTTTAAATCACATGTCGTTTGGCATACATACTTTGTGTTTAGTTTAAATTTTCTCGGTTTCATCGATAAGTTAATTTGTCTAGTAAGTGCACAGTGCTAATATTATGAAATGTACTTACACAATTTGCGTCAATTTTGTTCGCGATTGATTTTAATTTACGCAATTATTTACGTTTGCATACACACATTCCATTTTGCATTATTGTTGGTTAAAACAGAATTTGAAGCACGTATCATCTTGTGAAACATTTTATTCATATAGTATTTTCAATAGTATATGATTTTTATGTTCTCTAATTAATTAAATTTGTATTAAAATTTTACTAAAATTTTTTTATGTGTGTTATACATATACAAATTTTTTTCTTTGCTTTGCGTTTGATAGTTAGAATTTTGAGTCGAATACGCATTATTAGAATTGTAATCCAATGAATGTTGTATGAAATGTAAAATATAATGCATACATTAAAAATATGATAAAGCATAGCATAAAATATATTGTATTTATATCAGTTATATACATATAGATTGTTCAGCGCTTTTGCTATTTATTAGTGCAAATTGAATCTATTGAATTAACTATTTTGTTGCATATGAAAATAAAACCCATTTATCGATAATAGCCAACAGTGTTTGTAAACTTAATTAACAATTTCAAACTACTTACTGTATCCTTTTGCTCTAATGAAGTTTACGAGTGTGTAAAGTAAACTTATATAATAAGTTATGTATGTATTTAAAATTTATTATTGATGAATATTGAAATCGAAATTGAGTAAAAGCTATTTTTATTTAAAATATATAATAAATAAACTTGATACGGAAGCGGAAAGCTTTCCGTATAACGCACGAACTAATTTCATTTCATCATTTTTTTTTGTGCAATAATGTAAGTAATATTTAACTTTGCTTACATCGAAGATATCTCGTCAAATAAAAAAGTTTTCTCTACAAGGAAATGGTTTTTATCGTATAGTTATATAGCAGCTATATGCTATAGTAATCCGATATCAGTGGTTCCGATAAATGAGCAGCTTCTAGGATCTAGATAGCGTGTGTACAGGCGGACGCCAAGCCAAAGGGCTGATCGCTCATATATTTATTTTTTAGACATTTCCTTCTGACTTTTACAAACTTAATATACTCTGTGCTGGGTATAAATATTTCAACGCACTTCGTAGCTAAAATATCCAATATTATTTTAATGTCCGTAGCCTGTAGCTAATTAACAAAATATACTGAACATACCCCAACATCAGCTGTGTTTGCTATTGGTTGGCAGATTTTAATTTATTTTTTTCACAATTACAAATTGAAGAACTTTAAACTTCATTGGAATTATTTTGTTTTCAAAAGAGCATTTCATTAAAATTAAGTAAGATAATGTACACATTATTACATGGCTTCTATAAATACCTCACACAAAAGGAAGAATACTGTGTAGTTATATTAGGTCTAGATAACGCTGGAAAAACTGTAAGTTTTACTTATATATGGTATTTAACTTAAATAAACATTTAATTACTTTATTTTAGACGTACTTAGAGGCAGCTAAAACAAAATTCACCAAAAACTACAAAGGTATGAATCCAGCTAAAATCACCACTACAGTAGGCTTGAATATTGGCACAATAGATGTGTCGGGAGTACGGCTGAACTTCTGGGATTTAGGAGGACAGCAAGAATTACAATCTCTATGGGATAAATACTACCAGGAATCACATGGTGTGATTTATGTGATAGACTCAAATGATCGTGAGCGTATGGACGAGTCAAAGGAAATTTTTGGTTGGCTCATGTATTAAAAAAATCCTCTTGGCGGCCTTAAAATATTTTTTATTTTTTTTACAGATAAAATGATCAAAAACGAATTGCTCTCAGGAGTGCCAATGCTAATTCTTGCTAATAAGCAGGATCTGCCCGATGTAATGGGTGTACGTGACATAAAACCAGTATTTCAACAATCTGGCGCGCTTATAGGCCGCCGTGACTGTCTGACAATGCCAGTGTCAGCGCTTACGGGGTATGAAAATAACATTACACATGCAATTTCGCAGTGCTATTTATTTTATTTGCATGTCTTTCAACAGTGAAGGTGTAAATGAGGGTATTAAATGGCTGGTTGAAGCCATTAAACGACATTCCATAGTGCGTCCGCCGCGAGAGAACGATTGATCATGATTGTGCATGTTGCAGTTAACGAAAATATTTTCTAATGTACAATGTAATCACTTTTTATTTACATCCTCTCAAGCAACACAATGGGAGACTGGAGCAAAATTTTTGTATGTAAACAAATTTAATATTTTTAGTATRTATATATAATTAAAAAAGTATTTTCAGTTTCCTCTTACCTAACTAACTCTTTAAACATAAAACTAAGGTATTGACAAATGAAAGTTTAATTTAATAAAATAATAGTATTTTATAGAATGAAAATTAATCGAATTTCGATAATTGATAACAATTTCATGTAATATTATATACTTGATATATTTATTAGCGTTACTATCTTGTTTAAGAGAATGCTTTCAGCGTATAAACCTGTCGGCTGTTGCCTCTTTTTAAGCGAAACATATTTAAACCGCATTACCTTTGCCGCTTATCAGTTGATACTCCAAATAACACTGAGTACTTAGTTGATAAAATGTTGTTGTAACTTGTATTGTATGAGTTCATTTCAGTATTTTTGATTGTGCTCTCTATACATTTCAACATTATTTAGCTTCATATATAATACATAAGTTTGGACATGTGTATATGTATTTATATGTTTTTTAGATAACAAACACAAGTTTTTGATATAAATGCAGAGCGTCAGGTAACTAAAGTGGGCGATTTGTTAGCATTTTTGGTGCTTGCTATGAATTAACTCAGCGGGTTTAGAACTTCCTATGAAGTTGAGTGAGTATTTTTTTTTTATTAGGCTTTTTCGTGCGTTCAGAGGCAAATTCGAATAGAGGTATACATGTCGTTGTTCAGTATAAATTAGACGATATCGCCTTCGGTAGGAATTGACAGCTGTATTACTCAAAGAGTACTAGGAAGATTTCTTATACATACATATGTATAACTGGGTGACAAATTGCTCTATATTGAATATATTAATAAATTACACATTTGCTGTCGGTCGCGTGTTGAAACTACTGTGCAAATGTTGATATGAAAGTCAAATATGTGAAAACTAAGAACTTAGTATTCAAACGGTTTACAGAAGTACTTGTTCGTGGTTATTAAAGGGGTAAAGACAGACGGTAGCAACTACACAGATACATATAATACATTTATTAAAACTCCCATACATTAAGATAACAACTAGACATATCGCGACATCGTTTCAACCGCTTATCAGTAACGGTTTCTGTGTTAACGAATTACTCTTGGTTTCTTGTATTTTTCGGTGAATGGTGTTGAATGATAAAGTAAAAAATATGTTTGTGTTAAGTATAAAATAAATATAAAATAAAATAATAAAAAAAAGAAAAAAGATATAAGAAAATTATAAAAAAAGAATTTAAAAACAACTCGAATATATCGCAAGAGATTTTTGTGCCTTAAAGAAGTTGCATATTTCACTGCAGTTGTGCCACGATGTATCCATATTATGAGCCAGATTGGAGTGTTTTGCCGCCAGAAAACAACCGCAGGTACTTATTAATTATCAGTCTATAATCTTTTTTTTTTTAAAAAAAAAAGCTTAAGTATTGACAAAGTCGTATATACTTATTGCAACATCAAATTGGTAAAAGTATATATTTATACATACATACGTGTTACACTACTTACAGTATATTTAAACGGAACGCCCACCGCAGCTTGTGATTCAACTAGTCACTGTACAGAAATATAATATATATACGAAATAAATTTAGTAATAATTTTTTTCGATATGTGCATTTCTACATACATATGTATGTATATTATATTAGTGCATATATGGCCTTATTAATAATATAGTGTATGACAAATTCAGTAAATGTAAGAGTGTGTGTATATGTTATCAAAATAATATTTTTGGAGATACGATCATTTTCTTATTTAAAACGACATGCAACTTAAACTCTATTTCATATCAATATACATGTACATATGTACATATAACTGCCTGGGTAACGTATTTAATATTAGATTACATATATTCAAGCTACATAATTTTCTGTAGTTAAGAAAAAAATTAAAAAAAGAACAACAAAAAACTTCCACTGCATCGAAGCTATAATACCCTTTAAGGGGCAAGGTTTCTTACAAGAACTGGATTTCGATCGGTCAATTCGTATGACAGCTATATGCAGCAAAGCTCCGATCTTATCAATATGTACTGATATTGTAGCGAAGCCATTGACAAGAATCCATATCAATCGAACAACCCACTAAACAAACCTTAATCAATGTAAAAGTCGCAAAATTAATAAAATTTATTTTTAATTTAAGAATTCATCATTTATTTGAAACATAATCAACGCCACTGTGCGTAAATTTAATAAATGTAGCAACTCTAACGCCTAAGTTCCATTCCGAAATGCCCCATTTTTATCGATTTCACTAGCAAGTGTCAACGTTGTTTCTCCTCTTTTTGGCCCAATTCGTTGCCACTTGACATGTTCTGTCAGTCGTGTTGGTCGTTTGTCATCGGTTAGCGAAAAAGTGCTTTTGTTTTGTGAAAATCCAATTTATTTGTTTAATTTTTAGTTTTCCCCACACCTGTTTGTGTGCAAATTGCTAAAGAATCTGTAAAAAGTTGAAAAGTGAACGTCGCACTACAAGAAAAACGCTACATTCCAGTAGAAAATAAGTGAAAAAATATTGGGCGAACACACTACACAAGGAAGAAAATGTAAATTGATGCGTTGTGAAAAAAAGCGTAGAAAAGGCGAAACAAGTTAAAAGAGTAGGTAACGGAGTAGTGAACGTGAATTGCGTGTGCAATCAGAGGAAAAGTAAACGTCAAAAGAAACACAACCAAAAAGGTTAAATACGAGTATTTAGTAAGAAGTGCATAAAATTGAAATATCTTGTAAGCATATTGCAAAACAAATAATCATATAAAAAAGTGCCAAACGATGTAATATTTTACAACACTACCAGATAAACAAAAGGTGTTCTGTGTATGTGGTTGACCTTAAACGAATGCAATATTTTTTGCCGCCACCTGCTGGGTGTTATGCAGCAATAATTACATTCATAACTTCACTTGCGGTGGACAAATATTTATCTGAATTATTTGCTAACAATCATATTCTAGTTAACTCACATGACAATGTAAGCCAGTGGCCATAAAAGTCTTACTGTAAGAAATAGACGTGTATGTAATATCGCTGAACTCAGTTTACGTTATAATTTTGCTACTTTTCTACTTTTTCCTTATCAGCTTCAAAGAAAACAAAAATTTATAGAAATTATTTTATAAATCAAACTAGATCTTCATATAATCAGCTGATAAGGTGGACAGTTGTGCTTTAAATGTGAGCGTATATAGTTAATAAAAAAAGTATAATTAGATAAAATATACGCTAATGTTTAAGGAAATTGATATCAATACTAAAAAAATTTGAAATAATAGCTTCAACCTTTAAAAAAATTATTAAATATTAACCAAATTTGGTATTCACCACACCCTAAACGTCAATTCACCATAGCGCAATTAACTGTCATTTATCTGCTGCAGTTGCGTTTCCGCTCAGTTTTGGCCAAGTCTGTTGTAATTTGTGTACGCCAATTAAAAAAAAAAATTAAAAAAATAAAGAGCACTCAAACAAAACGCAACTTAGTTCAGCTGATTTACTCATTATTGTCTGTTTCCGCTATTCTGTTGTGTGGCCAAACAAACATTGTCAAAGAGTGCATCGAGTTTCTGTGCAATTATGTGTTGCAATTTGCCATTGTCAGTAGTTATCTGACATTTGCATTAACCGCTTTGTCCCTGCTTATAATGTAGATAAAGTGTTCAAAATGTAGATCAATCGCATTGTAAATAAAATTGTTAAGTGTGTAAGTTCAAATGCTATAACAGATAATAGAAATTCATTGGATTTTACATTTAATTTGTTTGATATTATATTTGGAAAGCTTTAAGTACAGGCGTTATTCGTACCATCTGGTTGTGAATCGGTAAAACACTATATATTACCAATACTACCTTAACAAAGAGAAGGGTGTGAGCCTGTAGGAATTACTGTGCTATCCTCTGAATGAATACTCAATGCAGTATGTACGTTTATGTGCGTAAATACGTGTCGCGCAAAGGTCTAAATTTGTAATTAACGAGCAATTGTTAACGATACAGAAGTAAGAATAACATTACCTATACAAGTTACAAGTAATTAAAAATGCATAAAACATTTGTTTGTCTGCCTGTTACGAAAATAAATCTTGCTTTGCTTTTCTTTTTCTCCCAAAGAATTTCATTCTTAGAATGAATAATTTCATAACTGCTTCCCAACCTCGTTATCCTATTCAAAAATTATCGCCAACATATTTGTTAACCACAAAATTCAATTATCATATCGATACATGTGTGGCATTTAAACCTGGATTAATTTGCGTGATAACTTAAATCCAGCTTTGTATTTTCTCTGTACATATTTTTTATATATGTATGTATGTATTTAAATCGATTGCAGCTGATTCGTGGAGTTTAGTTTATTCAGTCATTCAAACTTTCAGCCAATCAAGCCTTCCATTACTTTTCTGTGGATAAAATGAAATGTTATTTATCTTGCGACACTCAATCCATAGTATGTTTTGCTCGTCATTGTCACTGATATTCAGTTTTCAACCCAATATAACAACAACACACATGCATTAATCTATTCAACAGTAAGAAAAAGAAAAACAGTGATAATCATATAATAGTAATACAAAAGCCATAAAAAGTTCTGCTGTGTTCAACTATCAACGTTCTCTGTGTAGCAGCAGAGTATAGAAGAGGTGAGTAGTGGAGCATAGGACTGAGTGCAAAAGTGAAGGTGGAGCCGTGACAGATTTTAGCGCGTGTCTGTGCCTATATCAAAGTAGAAATTAACACGGCAGTAATAGCAACAGCTAGAGCAGTATTAACAAAAACAAAAACAAAAAAAAAGGTTGAAAACAAAACCAACAACAACAATTAAGTCAACAGAAACAGTGAATCACAGCTCAAAATGAATTCCGAGCACGGGTAATTTTTCTTTTGTATTACATTGCTATGTAAATATCTTGTAAACCGTTTTTTTAACTACTAATACTAGATTTATGGTTTTAATTCTTTTTCAACTGTGTTAAATTTTGCGTTTAAAATTGCTAAAAAATGTTATTTTGTGTTGTTTAGAAAATGCATTCGCTGTTAACGAATCTAAGTGCTATGTTTACGTTATTTTAATGGAATTGCCAATCACAATTTTGACATTAATGCTTACATTTAAATGTACTTTAAAAATTACTCATAATAAATATAACTTTTTTATTTTCCGTGAAATACAGATTTTAATTACGCTTTTTAACATTTTAAACGTAAAATGTATGAATTTGCATTGCGGATTTATTCGAAAAAATGCAGTTTATTTCGAAATAACTTCAAGATTGTTGACATTTGTCAGTACATTTTTATATTTATTAAAAAAAATAAACTTTTGCCTAAAAGTCTTCAGATTTTATTTATTTAAAAATAAACTTTTGCATAAAAGTCTTCAGATTTTTCGCATAAAAGAGTATCTATAGCCACTTTACAACAAAATAATGTTCATATCTCTTACTGTCATCAATTGATTTCTAACAAGAAGTTTATTATTATTTAAAGTGATCTTAAATTATACTCACACTATACTAATTGATTATGTTGCATACACTGTATTTATAGAAATAATATTTTCAAATGTATGTACACAAATTTTTATTATTATAATTATTACCTTATTATTATTTTGTTATTTTTTAATTTTATGAATGTACATAAGTATTTGGTAGGAAATCATGCACTATTTGTCGTTATAAAAATAATATTCATTGCATGTAAGACTAATCACTTTTACCACTCTGTGGCGCTTGTCTCCATGTTTTTACAGATTTAATCCAGCCTTTAATATGGCGACCATACGCCAAGCATTCACGGAGGCCGTCGAACGAGGTAAGTAACTATATCAGCAAAAAAAAAAAATATAATAATAGTGCTAAATCCAACATAAATGCAATACAACGCTGTGTGTAATGTGTGCATCCATGTTGTACCAGATAACAGAAGGCTGTTGGCTCGTTTGACTCAAGTCCACATTGACTTACGTACAAAATAGTTATATTTCTGCCGCCATCACTGTTTAAAATGTTCAAAGGCATTTTTGTATATATCTTTAAAGTCTAATTGAATGACAACTTGAATAGCTTAGAAAATTCAACGATGTTTTCAATTAACACTTGCCGGCGAACGTTAAGCGTATTTCATAAATCATTACCACCCACTAAAACGTACTTAAGCGCATCCATATCAACCTACATACATTCCCACACATGCAACATCGCCAGAAAGACCAAAATACTAGAGCGCACACATAGAAACGGAGGGGTTATTGCAAGTTGTAGCAACAAAAAAATGCTAGACAGTGTGTGGGACACAGTAAAAGAACTAAGAGATTTGTAAATTTTTCTCTACTTCTCAAACATATCATTCATGTTATCTTTTTCTTATTTTTTTGTTTTGCTGTTGCGGCGATTGCAGTAAGAATGCCAACACCCACACGTTTGCGAGATCTCATACGGCAAATACGCGCCGCCAGGACAGCCGCAGAAGAGCGCGCTGTCGTTAACAAAGAATGTGCCTACATCCGCAGCACTTTCCGGGAGGAGGATTCGGTGTGGCGGTAAGACAGCCAATAACACACACATATACATATGTCTGTATTTGTATGCATGTATGTGTGAAATTAATTTTTCTTTATTCTTTCTTTGAATTGTCTGCATTTACTTATATGGCTTTTCGTTTGTAGGTGCCGCAACATTGCCAAGCTGCTCTACATTCATATGCTGGGTTATCCAGCGCACTTTGGACAGTTGGAATGCCTAAAACTCACCGCCAGCACACGTTTCACTGACAAACGCATCGGTTATTTGGGTGCCATGCTCTTGCTGGACGAACGTCAGGATGTGCACTTACTGATAACGAATTGCCTCAAAAAGTAAGCACTGCGCTCGAGGTCGTTAAGCCATTTAAAGTGGCGGAAATGAACTTTTGCAAGCCCACGAATAGCCAAATTGTTGAACATAATAATTGCCGTCAACAACAACAAATAGCAAAAAAGAAACAGTTTAACTTGTTAGCAGCAGTCGCTCAACTACTTGTATATTTGTTAAGCTTTCGGCTTATGTATATATGTATATGTATATTTGGTACATATATACTTTTCATTTGTTTGATTTGGTTTTAAAGCCACAGCGTTTGTCGGCCTTGCCGCCAGTCATTATCTTTCCATTTGAATTTAATGCATTTCTATTTGTTCATTGGCTTTTGCAGTGACTTAAATAGTTCCACACAATTTGTGGTGGGTTTGGCGTTATGCACGTTGGGCGCTATAGCATCACCCGAAATGGCGCGTGATTTGGCTAGCGAGGTTGAACGTCTAATGAAGTCGCCCAACACCTACATACGCAAAAAGGCCACTTTATGCGCCTTTCGTGTTATACGACGGGTACCAGAACTGATGGAAATCTTTTTACCGGCCACACGTTCGCTGCTAAGCGAGAAGAATCACGGTAGGCCATTAAGCGGTTTTAACCACTCATGCAATATGCAGTTGTAAACATCTATAAATAATAATATATTGTGCATTTTAAATAGTGGGAATGGGCTGTTGCTGAGTTACACCTTGAACTTTATCAGCACGCGACTTCCCTTTTAAGGCAACTTAAAATGCGCTATATTATATTATGCATATAAAATCTTTTCAAATTTAATAACTGTGTTAAATTTATAGGCATACTAATTACTGGCGTCACGCTGATCACCGAAATGTGCGAAAACAGTGCCGACACTTTATTGCATTTCAAAAAGGTGAGTACGTCGCTGGCTATACAACCGGCTGTAGTGCTTTACTGCTCTTAAAAGTTGTCTCATGAATGAATTTCTTACTAAAGGCATAGAAATCGATTTTTGCTTTCGGAATAGCGAATCAATTTAATAATAATAGTCAAATGCATAAATAGGTATTGCAGTAAAATCTTAATGAATGTCAAATGAAAAGTAATTGATAATAAAAATAGTAATAATGAGCCATACATAGTGTTATATTCTCATAAATACATAAAGATGCGTGTATAGAAGTATCAGGGTTGCAAATGTTTTTATTGAAAAATGTTTGATAAAAATTAAATACAAATTTTTTAAGCCGGTGTTGGTATTAAAAATTAACTTTTTATTAAGTAAAGAATAAAATTTTTTAAATAAAAAAAATTTAATAAAAATTTAAATTTGTAATATTAAATAAAAAATTAAATTTTCCAAAAGTTTGCGATTAAAAATCAAACATTAAATGTTGATTATTGAAAAAAAAATTTCACTTTCCAAACTTCTTGGACTTTTTTGTTATTCAAAAATAAGTACAATTTAAATTTTGAAATTTTAATAAAATATGTGGGATTAAAAACCAAAATCAATATGAAAAATTCAAAACTTTAATTCAAAAAATTTTTTWATTGAAAATTCTCTGGTATAATTGAAATTTTAATTTAATAAAAAAATAAACTTTTTTAATCCCAAGCATCTTGGCCTAACAATTGAGAAAATATTTTAAACTAAAAATTGAAAAATAATTTTTTTTTTGCTTTTAATTATAAGCTTGAGATGGAAAAAAATTATTAAAAAATTTTGAATTCTTTTTAATAACCTTTTCGAGAGCCCAAAATAAATTAATAAAATATTTTTAATGCATTATTGCAACCCTGATAATTATACAACTATTCAACTGTCAGTCAATTTCGAAAATAACGAAATTCACTCATGAGTCAAATCGCAAATATTTTATATAAAGATTATCAAAAATGTATGTATAGTGTATGAAATAGCTCAATATGTACATATGTATAAGCTAAAAAAAATACCCAACAATTTTCTATGCTTAAAAATACCAACAAAAATACTTAAATGCTACGAACTTTAAACTAAGCACAGTGCTCCAACCTAAACTGAAGATATTAATTAAAAAATGCCAGCAAGAATTTAAAAATAAACTGGCTTTTCATTATATTTTTTTAATGAAAAAAAAAAACTTACAAAAAATATTAAAATTTTTCTCACATCCATTTGCTTTGAAATCGCGTCCATTACTAAAAATTTGTTTGATTACCCACATGCGCATATGTATATACAAACAATCCAAGTGTTACGCTAAATTATTTGCGAAAACTGTAAATATTTGCTATATACAAAGCGGCTTTCAACACTTTAAACTTTCAGACTATGCTTTTAAGTAATATTAACATTTATTTACGTATGTAATTGGTATATGCTTATGCTTTTCAAAAGCTTCAAATTTCATTTAAGTTACATACATACATACCTGTATGTATAAAAATTCCTTTTATCTCGATTGAAATCATTGACATGCATACATACACACATATTTTTGCTAATTGTATCATTTCAACAAATTTTATTTACCGCATTTGAAAAATGAATAGAACGAAAAATAAAAACATTAAAACATAAAAACATAACTTCAACATTTAACGTTTTTTGTAATATTTTATTGCTAACTTTTTGTGAAAACCCGCATACAATACAAAACCAAACCCGAAATTTTTGTAATTTGCTTGCCAGGATAGCGGAAATCGAGAGGTATGACTTTGACAAGAGTTAACACACAAATATACACACATACATACTTACATACAAACAATACAGTTTATCGCACATACTACACCCAAACACGTTAACAAAACACCAAAATATATATGTTTTGTAACAGAGTTTGAATTTATAAATCAATTACATTTAGGTAGAACTTTTTTGATATATTTTTAATACAGTTGGTTTCAAGTAATTAACAAATATTTACTTTGGTGTAGTTAAAAACTAATTATTTTTAATAAAATTATAAATTTGGTTGTGTAGATTCAATATTTTTCATATATTTCGCACCTGTTGGCATTTGTATTGATTAAGTATTTAAATCAAGCTATAAAGTTAAATTGAAATTACTTATTATGGCCTGGAACAGCTATTTTAGACTCAATAACAAGCGTTATATATAAAACTGGAACTAAAAATCCGATTGGTTTCTTAAATGCGCAAAGTATATTTAAGGTTATGTTTATAATTGTACAGTAAAATTGGACAAACATAGAAAATTATGAGAAATAAGAAAAAAGTTTAACGTTGGTCGAACCACAGCTGCGGTTACCCTGCACAAACACCAACACTTTCATATAAAAGCTTGATTTTTGTCGGTCAATTTGTATGGCAGCTATATGCTATAGTAATCCGATAAGATTTCTTCAGAAATTGTACCGTTGCCTTGGACAACAATATCCGTGCCAAATTGTATGGCGATATCTCTCAGAATACAAAAGTTTTCTTTACAAGAACTTGATTTTGACCGGTCAGTTTGTATGCCAACTACATATATGATATAGTAATCCGATATCAGCGATTCTGACAAATGATCAGGTTTTTGAAATAGAAGCACGTGCACAAAATTTCAGAACGATATCTCGAAAATGGAAGTTCTAGTTAGTGTGAAAGGTCTCCGACGTTTTCTGCTGGGTGTTATAAGCTCCATGGCAAACTACCCTGCTTACGGTATAACACTGAGAACTTAAGAAAAAAATTTAGAAAATAATATATAATGTTTTAGCACAATATCACATTAAAATTGTAAAAGATTAATAATTTTAATACTGAAGAAAAATTTGTTTAGGCACGCTAGTTAAATTTAGCTTAAACGCATTTAAATCGCTCAGTAAAATATCATATCAGACTCATATTTTTGCTAAAAGTTCTGTTACGATTTGCACCGGTTCAATTTTACTACTTTTTGATACAATTTGAGCGTGTTAACAATTTTATTGATATCACCTTCACACTTCGTTGAACTAGTCAGAGTTGTGTTTGTTCGTATGCTTCAAACAAAAATTTTCTCCTTTTTTATAATATGAAATTTTATATTTTTTTTTTAGCTTTTGTTTCTAACACAAAAGTATTTACCTCATTTTTTCACCATAAAAACAAACCCACCCATACATGTATCACTATTCACCTCACAAATTTTAACGCTATAACGAGCTTTCATCTTAAGTCTTCCACCCTAATAGCAACTCTTTCTTGTTAATCGCTTCTCAACTACTCCCCTCACTCACTCTTTTCTAACTCTTCGTTGTTTTACCGTACAAATAGTTATTTTACTGTTATTTTTGAGTTACTAATGAAATCTAAATTTTTTACTTAGATTGTGCCGAATTTAGTGCGCATACTGAAGAATTTGATTTTGGGCGGCTATTCGCCGGAACACGATGTCAGCGGTGTGAGCGATCCATTTTTGCAAGTGAAAATTCTACGTTTGCTGCGCATACTGGGCCACAATGATGTGGACGCTTCGGAGGCAATGAACGATATATTGGCACAGGTGGCCACCAACACGGAGACTAGTAAAAATGTCGGCAACACCATACTGTACGAGACAGTGCTGTCCATCATGGACATACGGTGCGTATGAGTAACTTTTTTAGAAGTCGCACAAATTCACAAATGACGCTTCTTGAATCGCTTTACAGTTCGGAAGGTGGGCTGCGCGTGTTGGCTGTTAATATATTGGGTCGTTTTCTACTTAACTCTGACAAGAATATCCGTTATGTAGCGTTGAATACATTGTTGCGTACCGTGCATGCCGACACGTCGGCGGTGCAACGTCATCGCACCACTATTTTGGAGTGCCTCAAAGATCCGGACGTATCGATTAGGCGTCGCGCCATGGAACTCTCGTTTGCGTTAATCAATGCACAAAATATACGTACAATGACCAAGGAGTTGTTGCTGTTCCTAGAGAAGGCTGATCCGGAATTCAAAGCGCAATGCAGTTCGGGCATGATTTTGGCCGCCGAACGTTATTCGCCCAATGCGAGATGGCACCTGGACACGCAGTTGAGCGTGTTAATTGCGGTAAGTGGCGGCGTAAAGAACTGAAAACAAGTAAAAACATTAAATTCGGTTGCAACGAAACTATAATACCTTTCTCAAATAATTTTTTTTTTCGGAAATAGTACCGGTTTGGTCTATAATTGTTGCTTGATTTCGTGAAGATTTTAATTGTTCTGTTTGTATGGCAGCTACATGCTATAGTGGTCCGATTTGAAATATTTGTTCGGACATTATACCGAATTGCCTTCGTCAATAATCCACGCAAATTTCGTGAAGATATCTTGTCAAATAAAAAAGTTTTCCATACAAGAAATTGATTTTGATCGTTAAATTTGTATCGGTACCGGCGGTTCCGACAAACGAACAATTTTTTAGGGAAAAAAGCACGTATGGAAAATTTCAGTTCGATTCGTTCAGCCTACCACGTTGATTATATGCACATACATATATACATTTTCATTCTCCGACGTTTTCTCTTATAATAATATATTCATACTTATAACATTAGGCTGGCAACTATGTGCGTGACGATGTGGTCTCGTCCACAATTCAGCTGGTTTCTAGCAGCCCTGTGGCTGAGCAGACCTACATAACGAATCGTTTCTGGGAATCACTG
Source organism: Bactrocera latifrons (assembly GCF_001853355.1). NCBI lineage: Eukaryota > Metazoa > Arthropoda > Insecta > Diptera > Tephritidae > Bactrocera > Bactrocera latifrons. Next base: position 250,513 of record NW_017535407.1, read on the forward strand.
CAAGTTGCCAATCACTGCGAGGATAAACAGCCGCTGCTGCAAGTCGCCGTCTGGGCTATTGGCGAGTATGGCGACCTCTTTATGTATGGCCCCAACGAAGATGGTGCGTATACAATTATTTAAATTATGCGTATATGTTTTTATCTTTTCTCATTCCATAGAATTCGAACGTCCATCGGAGAGCGATTTGATCGCCATGTTCCACAAGTTCTTAACATCTGCTCAAGTATCAATAACCAGCAAGCAATACGCCTTAGTCTCACTCGCTAAACTAAGCACGCGTCTACAGAACTGCGTAGAGTAAGTAGCGTTAGCAATTTTACTTAAATTTTTTTCTCGTCATTAGCAATTAATGCATTAATTCTTCTTTTGTAGAGAAATTCAGGCATTGATTACTTCATTCGGCAGTCATCTGAATGTGGATCTGCAACAGCGTGGCGTTGAATTCACACAACTATTTGGCACATATAAAAATTTGCGTCCACCGCTGCTGGAGAAAATGCCGCCGATGCAGATCAGTCGCATCTCGTCGCAAAATGGCGAGAGCAGTGGCTCGTATGACGACAATAGTCCAGACTTAATTGAGAATGGCATTGGTATAGGCGATGAGCAGTTAGTGAAGGAGAGCAATATGAATACGCTGGGTGATAATACGGTGAGTCAACTTAAGCTGCTACAAATTAATCAAAAATTATTTAATTTATTGCTTTATCCCAATTATCTTAGAACATATTGCTCGACTTACTTGGTGGCACCGATTTGAGCACACCCACCGCCACAGATTTATCCAACTCAGTTGCCGTGCAAAAGAAAAATTCAAAGAATGCTAATGAAACGTCAAATAATCAAGCCATACTCGATTTGCTCGACTTGGATATTTCAGCTAGTACGACCAGCAATCAACCGACAAATATGAACAATGTACTTGGTCTGGATTTGGGTGGCGGTTTGGCGGCAACAATACCAGCAACAGCGGCGACAAATGGTAATGACTTGTCGAGCATAATGTCGCTGAGCGGCAATGGCATTGGCGGTAGCGCCATTAGCGGCGTCGGCGTGGGTATGGGTGCCGGCGGCCTCTTGGGCTCCAACAGTATTTTAACGCAACCTAACACAGTGCCCGGCAATGCTTTGCTTTCGGATTTAGCGTCGCCAGTTGTGAATGCAGCGCCACCAATAAATATTGCTGTGGTAAATATAAATGATATGAGCAGGGGTGTTCTGAATTCTAATTCGAGACAATTTTTTTTTTTTAAATTGTTCGGAGTCAAAATCTCTTTGTATTCTTGATTATCATTTCGAAAATAGAATAATGTTAATAAAATGGGAACAGATCTGCACTAAAATTTATATATATTTTTTCTTCAAAATTCTAAATTGTTATGCTTTTCTTTCCTTTAGCCTCAGGGACCCACTTTAACTGTATTGGATAAGAACGATTTGCTGGTGCAACTGGTGCCAGTTAGAAGAAACGACTGCTTGCAAATATTTATGACAACAACAAATAATTCATCTAATACACTGGAACAATATGTCTTTCAGGTTAGTCAATACGAAGAAAAATTCATATGATCAAAATTAACCCGGACTGAGAAAAACCAACTTTTCACGTTTTCAATACAAATCTTTATTATTGAACTGGCTGATGAGCTAGCCCACTCCGCAACATTCCCAAACATGGTTGGACCGGAACCTTTCATTGCGGTTGGTTCCCACAATATAAAGAAGATGCTCCGCAAAGATGAAGCAGTGGGTAGTGAGAAGCATTGGCAACAACTTCTAATCAGGCATCATGCCAAGTTGCTAATGGTTGGTTACAAACTTAAATATATAATCAAATTCCCTCGCCTTCTACACTGGCTCAAGATGCACTTACCAACTATAACATGGGTCTAGGATCTTGTCCGAATTGCCGGTTCTGCGATTGCGTTCTCTCCACGACGTAATTTTGTTGAGTCGGTCCATAAGAAATTTTTAGATCCTCTGCCATAGTGAAAATCAGCACACAAACTTTGCTAAAAAAAGTTTTTGTCACTTCGGTCAGTGAAGGCAGTTTAAATGTACCAATCCGGGTCAAATTTGATCATATGGTAGTATATTAATATTTATTTCAACTCACAAGTTATGTAGATATGCATATAAATAAAGTATTTGTTTCTAACAATATTATTTTTCATATTAAACTAACCTCAAATATTTGTTTCTGATTTTATTTTATTTTTTATTTTACGAACCTAAGTAGAAAATATTAAAAACATTTGTTTTCACCATTTCAATTAATTTTTCCACCATTGTAGGCTGCAGTTCCTAGAGTATTCACACTACAAATGCTATCGCCCTCTGGCTCGGTACTGCCGCCAGCTGGTGTTATAACGCAAGAAATGCGTGTTGTTAGTACGTCCAATGTGAGTAGCAACAAAAAAAAAATTAAATTAAAAAAAAAAAATTTACTTATTGTTACTAAACTCTCAGAAAATTTAAAAATTTTTGCATATTTATTGTTGCTAAAATCGCTATGCATTTTGCAGGCTACCCTCCGCATGAGGTTACGCATATCATATGTTGTCGATGGACAACCCGTTGTGGAGCAAACAGAAGTTACCGGATTTCCTGACACTGCGCCCGAATAGGAATCAAAATATGTATAATTAAATTTGCAGTATAAGCACATCAAATGTTAATATAGCGTTTAAGAAAGAAAACAAAAACAATATCGAAACTGAGAATTAACAACAAAAAAGAAAACACCCTCCCTCTGTTCCCTCCTTTTATCCTACTTATCCCTTCATACAAGTATACATGTGTTCTACAAAAAAACTACACAAACAAACTAGACATTCTTTATAAATATATATACATATATTTTGTAATATACATTTAACGTAGCAATCAGTCAAAACACACAGTCTAACTGATATACATATGTATTAGCGAACGCTCTAAATCTCACCACAAACACACACACACACACGCGTTAATACAATGCAAGTTAGCAATCAAATCCATGTCCATTTACTCATTCAATCGCTCGTGTGAAATTTTGTAAAATATACATGGCACCATATAATTGTATTATGTATGTATTTGTATGTAAACTGATAATAAAAACACATACACACACAATAACAAAAAGCGTAATAGAAAATAAATAAACAAGAAGAAAGAAAAAATTATAAATTATTTTAAGTGTAAACATACAACTATGTACATTTAGAGATGCTCACAGCAGCCGAAAGACGAACTAAAACGCAACGCATGTATACTCGTACACAAGAGACGCTAGTTAGACAGACGTAAAATGTCCAATTTTGCACGCTAAGCGCATCTTACCAACTTCCCTTTTGCTGTGTGTTTTATTGCGAAAATTATGAAAAAGAATGCTTATATTGCTGATGTCGGTGTGCTTCGTACGATTCTGTTATAATTCGCAAAGTTTTTGTTGATGAAAATTTATTGTTATTCGCCCAAATTGTATAAATATGTTTGCGCTATTTTGATATTTAAGCAAAACAAAAAAAAAAAAAAAAATGAAAACGAATGTTTTTACTATTAATATTTTATTGAACCTTTTACAACAAGTAGAGTTTCTGCTTAGAAAGTTTTATAATTGAATATAAACTACTAACGGCTAAACAATGTTCAGTTGACAACTGTATTTAAGGCCCGTAAAACTCGAGCTACTTTAATTTTTTATTCTATCTTATGTATCGATAACCGGCGGCTTTATTGATAACCAATTTATATATTTAAATAAATTATTTAGCAACTATTTCCACTGTTTGCTTGATTTTGCTAATTTGCTTTTGCTTATTTTTAATTTTTTTTTTTAATTTTATTTTATTTCCTTATGTTTTTCCTCAATTAGCATAAGCGTAAACCAGTTAAAAAGCGCTGAAGTACTTAAAATTTATAAATATTAATAATATTGCTTTATATTTAAGAGCAGTGTACGGGCTGTAAGCAAGGAGCATGCAAATAAGTATGAGGTGAATTGCATAAATAAAAGTATAAAATGATGAAATATAGTTATTAAAGCAAATATATATATAAATAAATATATATATATAAATTAGTTACTTGCAGATATAGTTATATAAAATAAATACTACATAAATATTAAAATATTAATATATGCATCAAAAAATATTATACAGACATTAATATTATTATTATGACGAGGAAACTGAAAGTTCTATGATTTCAAATGTAAGGTAAAATAAAAAAATGTTTTGTTTTAATAAAAAACTGCAAGCCTTGTTTGATTTTTTTACACATTACGATAACTTCGAAAAAAGTAAAATTTGAAACTTCTGAACTAAACGAGGCTAGATCTCCGAACAACAAAAACAACCTTGGTAGGTTACAATCGGGGTTAATTCCGGTAAGGCAGAACCAACAGTTGTGGGGATTGTATTTGAAGTCAAACCAACACCCATTCCCGAGAGAAGCGAGAGTGATCCTTGCGCAGCTTCGTTCTAGATATTATAGCAGCTCAAACTCCTTCTTATAAAGCATCAACCCCGACATATCAAACATATGTCGAGTATGCAATGAGTCCCCGCATGACTCTAACCACCTTTTTGCATTACCAGCTAACCCCCTCCTTACATCCCGACCCCGTCGAAATAGCACGTGTCCGAGGCCTATTGTTGGATATCTTCTATGACAACTTATCTCAACCTTACCACCCTAACGGGGACAAGGTACCCGTTACAAGAACAACAAAAAAGGAAAATACTTCTGAATTGACAGTCCTTAACTGGATAAAATTCAGCGTCCGTTCCGGTTCCGTAGAATCGGTAACGAAAAATAAAATTTATGAAGTAGAACTTTTGACGTATAGCTTATAATTAACTACTAATGTAGATTAGATTATCATAAAATAAACATAACCATTTATTATACTTCTTCTTCTTTATTGGCGTAGAAATCGCTTACAATTGGATATTCCAAGCGAAGCCAGGTCTTTCTCCACCAAGTCCTTCCAACGGAGTGGAGATCTTCCTCTGCTTCCCTCGGCGGGTGCAGCGACTTTCGGAGATGGAGTGTTTTCGTTCATTCGGATGACATGACCTAAACAGCGTAGCAAAATTTTATGTAATTCGCTGAGCTATGTCAATGTCGTTCCATCGAATGCGATATTTGTCGTGGCCAACGCGCAAAGGACCATAAATCTTTCGCGTAACTTTTCTCTCGAAAAATCGCAACGTCGACTCATCAGATGTTGTCATCGTCCACACCTCTGCACCATATAGCAGAACGGGAATAATGAGTGACTTATATAGTTTTTTCTTTTGTTCGTCGAGAGGGGAATTTACTACTCAATTTCCTACTTAGTTCGAATTAGAAATTTACCATTAGGGATAGCTCTCATATCCGACATTTCTCATAGCTGGACAAATTTCATGAACCCAACATTTTCGTTACTATTTTCAGACAAAAGTACTTATTATAAAGGATATTAGGACGTTTCAATGAACGGACACTGTGCTGTCGTACTGACTTGGAACAAAGTCTTGAGTATAATCCTGATTTTCTGTTCGATTTGAAGGTTTTGGCACAGGCAGTTCAGCACCATACAGGGTGAGTTTGATAACCGGAAACCAGTTTGGCTACTGAACTGCAAACTGAACTTTTTTAAATTTATCATGCTTTATTCTATATTATTATCGTACCGGTATTCGTCAAATTATGATTATATTCAATTATAAATACAATTTATATCAAAATTAATTGTATCGTTATTTATCGATAGCTCAGCCAACACATCACTTGCCGTTTGAAATGTCATATCAAAACGGAAATGGCGAAAGTTGACGAGAAAGGAATATCAGGATTAGTAATGAGAAGAGGTGAAAGCAAGAATAATAGAAAGAATAATAAAAATTAAATTTTTCGCGATATCAGTGCGATAATATCTATACAAATCTATATTTAGTAAATATATTTCTAATAAAATGGAGATAAACGTGCAAGGTGCACCTAAAATATATTAGAGTTTATGCACTATCTGGCTTAATGAGAATTTGAAAACCAAAGCGGAAGTTCATAAATAGAGATAAGAACATAATTTTTATTCTGACGACACAGCAACAGCCAACTCATATACAGCAACAGTTGCTGCTGCAGTACTTTGCATGGCTTTTTGGAAAAGCAATCGCTTAAGCTAATCAAATTACTAAATTCACTGTTGCAATTGGAGGCTAGTGGGTGGTGCATGCCAAGGAGAATAAACATGACTTCAGCCGTGGATATACAAATTGGTTCGGCACACAATTTGAATAAAATCGAAAACTTCTTCAAAGATGTGTCGTATCGTGAAACTATTGAGTTCAGCGCTAATTTTAACACGCGTTTGTGTTTAGAACGGCGGCTCCGCTTACCATTTTTCGATCCACAAACTCGCGTTGCCCAAAGTCATTCACATCTATTTATGGACAAAGGGCAACGAATGCCGGGTTTTCGTCAAGGGCAAATATATACATATCCGTCAACACGTTGGCGTAAAAGCCGGCGACAGTATCTTAATAAAATGTATAGGTAAGTGATAACTTGATTAATGTCAGAATGAAGTTATCTTTCATACACAGCTTAAATAAATAATATATTAAAAACGCTTATAGGTTTCCCGATCGGCCATTTCAAGCCTTGCGCAAGGAACACGAAGCACTTTCCGTTACTGGCATAGCCTCGCCATTAGTCAGTTCGAGTATTGCATCGACGCTCGATTCTGATATAAATGGTACACTGCTTGATGAATCATTATCCCTGGGCGCCGCTGGTGGCGATACATCCGACAGTAAAGATAGTCAGCAACTTGTTATGCAACAACAACAACAGACACAAGCTATTAAGGAGGATATGTCGAAAGAATGGTTCTATGATGACATTGAAATGAACGAGTTGGACGCAATAGAAGAGCCTAAATCGCCTGCCGATGACGAATTTGACTATGATCCCCGTTATGGCAGCAAAAAGCGACGAAAACGCCGTCCAGGTAAACGTGCCTCCACTACTACCGCTGAGGGCGGTGGTGGTCCTGGCCGTCGTCGTGGTCAACGTGGCCGCACGTCAGCTTCTGCCACCGCTGCCGCTGCAGCTTTATCTGATGCCTCACTCTCCACATTCGATACAGCTGACTGTAACAGCAGTAGCTTAACCGGTGACATTGCAGCAACACCAACCTCGACAACTAGCAGTGGTCGAAAACCGCGTGGCACTGGCGGCACACGAGGCCGACGTCGCACAAAAACCAAAACCTCAAATATCTGTGATCCACCCAGCCCGGGTTTGAATAGTGAACCACCGTCCTTCGAGAGTGCTGCAGCGCTAGTTGGTGTCATGGGTGATTTGGCGGGTGTGAATGTGAACGATGAACAAGGTGATTTAAGAAATTATCGCAAGTTTCTGTAACAATATGACAAGAATGTGAACTGCGCGAATATGTGTGGTGTTGTAACGGATGAAAAGGTTAAATCCGAAGCGAATTGTTTGTTGGATATCTAGTTGTTGTACACATACCACTTCGTAAGACCACACAATGCAACGTACCGTTTTATACCTTGTTGTCTGTTAGCGTGTTATTTATTCACATAAGCTTACACTATAAACCGCAATTTTTCTATTATCTTCAAAATGCGCACATTTTCGTTTGAAAACTAAATTATTAAGTTCTGCGCATGAAGAACTCAACTAAACGGAATTTTCGTTAGCTTATAATATTTAAAAATTTGTTTTTTTTTTTTCTTACACTTTCCTCTAAAATTTTTATGAAAATTTATTATTTATATGTATGATATCAGACGCATGCATTTAAAATGTATACCAAAGCACAAGTAACCATGATTTAGAAAGGTAACAGTTATAATTTTTTTTGTTTTCCTTTGTCATTGTTTAATATAATCACTTGAAATTCGCAAATCGATTAAAATAGAAGATGAAATTCAATTTTCCCTAAAGGTGGCTATGCAATGATAGATTTGTTGTTATTTTTAGTACAGACTTATAAGCTTGTTATTATACATATTTACACATTTGCAGCAATAAACTGAATAATAGAGCGCTACATGCATATTTTTGTTGTTGTAAGCAATCCAATAGCATATTCCAATAGTAAATTTTATTTTTGTTACTTAAATATTCAACAACTACAAAATAGTTAGCAAAATGAAAATATTTTTTGATTTAAATATAATATATTATCTATGTGCAAAATAAATGCATACGTTGTATATAAATGGCAAGGAATTCTTCAAAAAATATACATTAAAACGGTTTCTATTGTATAAAATACAATTGTAGATATGTATATGTAAAATATCTATAATTTTCAGAAAATATTTATATAAGCGCGCTAGGTAGTACTAATACAAACATACATTTAGATATGTACATATGTACATGAATTGAATTTTAATAAAATTACCCGAATTAATAAGTAGTTTTACACAAACAAAAAAAAAAAAATAATATTTGAAACAAAATTTTACAAAAACAATTTTTGAATATTATCGATGTGTGAAAGTCATATACAAAAATAAGTATTGCTATGACGTCATTTTGTAATTGTTATATGAGTAAAAAAAAAATTATTTTTATTTAGAACTTACTTTAATTACACTTAGCTGTTTCTTCATAATTCATAGAGGCGTTGAAATGTTATATATTAAGCACTTTTCACACATTTACCGTTATTAGCTATTTATATATAAAATAACCAACACTTTGTCAATTAAATTTTGTTTTAAGAGTCGCTGTGCTATTAATTACTTGAGTTATACTGTCCAATTAAATATTTTCATAATATGAAAAGGAAACAAATTTGATTGTAATCATCAATTGAAAATAGCAATAAATATGGAACATTAGTATACATACATATGTGACTTTTTATGCAAATTATACCAAACAACATTGAACATTTTAGAATTTATATGTAATAAATTTATACGCAAATTGTAAAAAATAAAATATGCACATTTTTAGTTATCAAAATTACTCAATTGAATGTGAAATAAAAAAAAAAAACTTATAAAATAATAAGCTTGTTTGCATAAATATTATTGCTATGAGTGAAGAGAGTTCGTTTAGCCGTCTAAAAACCACTTTGGCTACACTGAATTGCATGGCTAGTACTATTGTACCGTTATTTTAGTTTTTAGAACATTTCTTAAAAGTCAGTGCATTATTTAAAAGTTGCTGGAAAACATTAAGCTTCTTCAGATAAACAAAACTCCAAACAACAATAGTTGGCAACATCATTCAAATATGTATATTTATTTACATTTAGAATTGATGTCAAACAAATATTTAAAATTGTATGTGAATTCATTAATTTACATGCCATAAGTGCATTAATATAATAATTTCTACATGCCTTCATATTTATTATCTTTTCCTTAATGCATTCACAAGCGAACATACACAAGAAAAAAAAATAATAATATTAACATCAAAAAGTTGCAGTTAAGTATTTAGCACAAATATGCGAGGGAAGTCGCACCAAATAATTGCCTGCCACATAGAAATGCCAAATCCCAAGGGACTGCGTGCTAAATAAATCGTAAATATGCGGCGACAAGATTCTCAAGCATCTCGTAAATCTTCACAGATGAATATGCAAAAGTGCTCATACACACACACTAATATACTTATATGTATATCGAATGCATTAAATGCCTATGGCTATAAAACACTTTTAATGTGGCCGTAAGATTGCAAAAAAGCATAGTTGGACACCATTAAATGATCATCAACATAACTTTTCATGTTGTGGTTTTTGCATTTATGTATATGTAGATATTCCAAATAGTTTTTTGAAATTCGTCTACATTACAAGAATGGAAACCATGAAATGAGCTTTTAAAGGAGATTGTGTAATAAAGAATGCAAAGGTACATACATACCTTGGTATTATGAAAGGGCTAATTTGGAGAATAGATATACATACATATACAAACTAAAATGGTTAGTGTCGGCTCTGTTCTATCGCCTCTTGACGAATGACACTCCCGTCCAGTCGATATTGGGCATAGAAATAAAATGCTGTAGCAATGGTTTCAAGATATTACGACAATATTTTATTTTCTAACACCCAAAGTTGTTGAGATTGGCGAGGACATGCGGAAAGAAGTGTAATAATTATTAAAATGAGATCACGAATAGAATTCGATAAGAAATTGCAATGATCTGCTGTTATTATTCTAAAATGTGAGGTTAAGTTAGAGAACTATTTTCATCATAATCGGTTATTTGGGGTTTCCCTTGTATATATAGCACTTCTTCAGTTGATAAATATAACTTTTAAGTGACTGAACTTTATAACTGACCACTTTATAAATCAGCATTTTCTACAAAAAAAAAAAAAAAAAAACAAAATTGGAGCTAGTGTCCCTTCAACTTCGATTATTTGACAGTCATCAAAATTGTAGCTTTACAAATTAATCGTGATCGTAATGATCACTGACTAATGTCGATAATATCCCATAATTAATTTGTTATTTGACTAAATTAATGGGCTGTCTTAAGCAAATATAGTAGAACGGGTCAATTAGTATGATGCTAAAGCAACCAAAATATTACTAAAATTCTCAAAGAAAAAAGCTTTCCAAAGTTACGACGTCACTCTATTACATTGTCGTCATCGCCATGCCAACAATGTGGTGTTCCCAATAATGGTGCCGGCGCCAGCTATGAGTTATTGCGATCCGGCTCGCTGAAGAATTCCGTAGTGAAAGTGGATGGCAAGGTGTTTGCAGGGGTGGATGTACTAGCGCCGATGACACGCATTTTCTGTTGTTGTTTTGGGTTAAGGGAAAAAAATAAATAAATAAACTTGGGGGAAATGCATCTATTTTAAGGCGCTCAAGCATTAACACACGGTACTGCTGCCTGCATTCCTGCACTTCAACTGTGTTTAGGCGCTTATGATTGTCATCAGCAAATGTAAAAGCAAAATGCAAATACAACAACTACACGCACTCATACATACATATAACTGATGTGTGTGTGTGATCTTGCGGCGCGCGCCGTCCATAGTTTTGGCAAGAATGCACCACGTTTTTGGATCAACATTGCCAAAGTTAAGTCATTTGGCGTTGGACTTATTTTTAGCAGGTGCGCCGACGGCGACGAAGGCGAAGATGATGACGCCGGCGGTACAAAGGAATGCGCCGATGCTGTGTTTGTTGTTAAACATTCAGAAAATATCTAATCGTAAATAGCAAATGCGACTAATGAGAATGATGCAGACGCAGCATTTAGACACCGCCGCCAGCACTCAACGATTAAGTTCAACAAACTAGTTGGCATTTGGGTATTGTTTTGATAACAATGCGTGAGGTCAACAATGGAAAGCGCAACTGTGATCTTTTACACTTGAAAAACTGCCAATACTTTACTCCCTTACTTGAGCAGTCGAGAAATAGAAAGGGAAACGCTAAAGAATTTCTATTTTGAAAAAAATTTAGCATCGAACATTGAACTTTGCGATTGCTTTGATTATTTGAAACATGAACTTCACATGCGCGATTTTAGGAATTCTTTGGCAGCCAGCACACATGATACTTCGTACCAACTTTCGACGTCAACAGGACTAGAGCACCGAAAAATGGCTGTTGGCCGGACTGTCGTGCAGCCATTTCAGTTTCTGGGTGGTTGTAGGACCGTTATCACTTCGTACATTCCGAAACCTCGAATCTAGAACTCCCCTTTCGGCGAAGTGTTGTTAACATATTGAAGAAGGTTATAGCTTTATTTCCGGTCTTTGATCACATCACTTTTATATCACAATGTAAGCTCATTAAAGCAATATACAGATACTGATATAACGAAAAATGTATATATGGAGATCTATACAGTGGACTTTTCCAAATTTTTAAGGCACATCTCTTCCTATTTTCAATTTCCAGCAAGCAAGGTTTAGTGAAAAAAATTTAGACCTGTGTTTCCTCTATTACTAACTAAACTTAAAGTATTGTGGTAAAGAATAATATACGAAATGCTTTTTTTTAATAAAAAATACTACATAAATCTACAAATTTGCAAAACAAAACTAATAAATGGATTTCTTATACGCACATACGCACAGTTACATGTCTAGCTTATAGTACTCATTCACTGTGTATAGGGAATTTAGGTACGACAACATTTGGTGGAATGTGGAATTTAGCGCACATTCACTAAAACGCGCCCTGTGTGCTCATTCACTTACCTAGCAGCATCAGTATATCCGTTTGTGCAACACAGCCAGCTGCCACTAGACATCCACGCCACTTAGCCGTTGGCTGCGCACGCTCTCGTTCGATTGAGTTGTTTGTGTTGAAAATTAAAGATCGCGTAAATCCGTTTGGGGTTTTTGCACTTCGCCTCTATCGGCGCTTCAATTGCAAATACGTTATAGGTGTATAAAAATACTGCGGATTATTTTTAAAGTCAGCGTGCATATTCGCATTCTTGCATATCCCGCACACACAAGTATCGGCGCGTACAAACGAGCACGCACGCTGCAATGTAATGCACTAACAAATTTGAATTCTCAAGCGGAAAATATTTCAGATGTAAAATTAGTACACAATTAGCTGTATTATTGCGCGATGATATATCTCAATTGCTTGCTTTTATTAGTCATTTCAGAATTTATGCATTCATTACCGATTTTTATTATAAGCATTTATTTTTGGCTATAGGTAAAGTGTTGAAAATATAAAGATATTTTTGGTATTTTTTTTTTCTGAGATTTGCATTAAGAATATATAAATAAATGTAGGTAAATTTATTAGTCATCTTACTTGGCGGCACTTAACGCTGTGTCATAGATAGACATCCTCGAAAAACTAATGTAATCGAATTGCTGTAAAAATATTTGTTTACACTGAAGGAAGCTCGACTTTCTGTAGAAAAATTCAATATCATCCATCCATCTAACCAAGAACCAATTTGTTCTGAATACAGTACTTACCAACTTTGCCTAACCAAATTAATTAATTTAATATAATATATACACAAGTTGATAACAACTATTCACTCAATAATATCAAAATTTGTTTCTTTGCAATACAATTGGCATCCGGCGCGAAATTAAATTACCGGAACTCCATAAATATAACTTGAAACGTCAATTTTCATTTGACTGCGGAAATGTCAAGCAATAAGCTCAATAAACATGGCTTAGCGTTACCAATCGGTTTTGAAACACGTATTTGCGCAGCTTGTTAAAGCGGGGTAATATTGCTTTGAACTTATACTTCACACAGTTAATAAACAAAAAAAGTTTTTGAACTTAGTTATTTGAGTAATTTCAATAATATTTTTCCAATAAAATTGATATGTTAACAATATTTATTTACCACCTTTCCGCTCAATTGACATTTCCAATAGTGAGCCATAGTTGCCACTCGTTTGTGTCTTAATTTCCACGCAGTATTTGAAAATGTCTCAGTCAGAAAATGCAACTCTAATTGGTTGGCAACACCGCAAAAATCCGCAGCTGTCAGCGAAATGGCGCTGCTAAACATGAAGAGAAAAATGTTGAGGCATTCGAAAATCGCTCTTTGTACGTGAAAGGTGGAATGAATGCAGAAAGCGGACGTTGCACAAAACATGTTTTCTTAAATCTAAAACTGATATAAAGTTTTTCGGGATTAAAAAACTATCGGTTTGGTGAAGAAGTGAATTAAGTGTTATTTGAAGTGGAGTAAACCGATTGAATTGGTAAAGTTTCAAAATAATCGTGATGTTAATTTGAGAAATCACATTCTGATTAAAAAAAAAAAAAAAACTCCGTTTGCTTGCTCATTCGCTCGCTCGCCCGCCTTTCGTCGCGTTGCGTTGTTTGTGAAACGAAAAAAAGGAGAACGTGCAAAGAAGAAAATTGTACATAATAAGTTGTAACTTCACTCCCTGCTGTTAACAACAATTACGACAACGATTTCCTTAACCATATTCTAAGTGTGAAATAAAATATTTTGACTATTTCCAAATCGAAAGAAGGGTTTGTGTTTAAGCTTGTGCATAGAACACATTCTGATTGTAGTGGAGACAAAATTTCATTTATGAAGCTAGTTAGTTGAAACTCAAAAAATGTTGAGTTAACCCACGAACGTACCAAGTGTAGAAACGAACGTACGAACAAACGAATGGAAAACGAAAGCCGTAAAAAGTAGAAGATGTAGCAGAGCAAAAGAAGAAGTGGTTAAATTGGATGCGAAATAAAACGTAACTGGTAGACAACGAAAAATATAGTATACGTACAAAAAACAGTGAGGAAACATATCAGTGAAGCTGAAGAATAATTTAAGACCAGAATAGCAAATTTGAAACAAGTTTGCATTCGTTAAATTACAATACAATTTGTGTGTTTTGTGAAATAGCAGTGTATATTGGAAAACAAACGAAATTCACACATCTCTGATTCATCCTAACAAATATAAAAATATTAATAAATAAGAAATTTACATTGTGCTCTTGCCGTGTTAAATTCTTGGAAATTAACTCCCTCATATCACAGAAATAAATAAATTTAATTGAAATACATATAAAATAGTGTCGGCTCTAAAGTTGTTACTGCTGTATCAATTAGTTTGGCCTAAAGTCAACGAAAATAAAAAAATATTACCTACTTGGAAATAATTTAGTGTACGCGTGCGCGCAGCGAATAAATGTTTCAAAAATTTTGCTAAAAAGTGTAAAATTTAAACGGGATTTCTTATATTTGCATAGCAATTTTTCGCATTTACTGTGAAGTTTTACTTCGCTGTGATTTTAAAAAATAGATAAAAAATTTTGCAATTTTAACATTGAACGAAAAGTAAACAAAATGTTTACGGAAGGCATTTTCCCAATTGGTGATGGCCTCTTGGACATCAATGAGGATCGGCTAAAAGAGCTGCTGGTTGCGGACGATATTAACGAAATATACGAATTGGAACAAACACCATTTGCCAGGTGAGCTTGCGCATGTAGCAGTAGGAGTGCAATTGTTTTGTAATATTTTCTGAATTGTGATTTGTCTGTGACAGTAATGAATTTCGAAATATTTTTTTACCTAATGTGCGCAAATATACATACATACATACATATGTACATATATCAAGCTAGTAGTATTCCTCATGTCTGATTGATTATGTTATGAAAACAAGCCTTATGAAAAATCAAATCGATTCTTTGTTTTAAATTTACGATACTAGGTATATTAAAAAAAAAAAAATTGTGGTGTGCTACATTTGTAGGAGTTTCCGAAAAGTGTTTCAAGTAAAAAATAGAGAAAATAAAGTTGTTGACCAAGTTTTCGCTCCGATACAGATAAGAACGGTATTTAAAATTTAAAAACCGGTATCATAAAATTTTTAATAAATTCCGTCATTGCTTACTTTAAATCAAATTTGAAAAACGCTAAAGATAACAATTAGCAGAAAATTTTACGCTGCCTCTTACCACAAGAGTAAACAACGATTTCGCGTTTATACACATTTGTAGTAGCTAGAGGAACATTATTGGAAACATATTAGGAATGTATGAACCTTCGTACATACATACATATACATATGTCTATGTATGTGTGATTATATGTGCTATAACTGGTTAGCACACAAAGCTCTTTTAATACCTAGTCTTACCAACCTTATTGCTGGCAATCAACGTCCGCAAAGCAAAGCATCCATTCATTTAGCCAAGCAAACTGTTAGTCAGTTGGACAAATCAAATTGCCGTAATTCTTTTTATATGCGATTTAATTTTGCTTTGTTAGCTATTTTTTGCAAGTTGTTGTTCGGTAGCTGGCGACCATGTTTTTTGTTTTGTTATTGTAGTGCCATTGCTGACTGAAGCTGTTAGTTTAGCACAGTCACATTCTAGTGAAACAGTCAAATACCTTTAGCCAGCAGTTATTGTACGCATATGTTATTGTGAACATACAAATGTACATACATAACGTGCATATACATATATGTATGTACATGCATAAATAAGTGTGCAAAAGTACCTTTGAGCGTTTCAATTGCTTTATCATCATTTTTAATATCACTTCTCTAGTGGTATTATAATTGTAGTTAACGGTTGGAGTTTTATTTTATATTTTTTTTTATTAAACTACTTTTGAGTCTTTATTTGCACAATCTGTTTTCTGCGCAACAACGCAAGTTAATGTTCCTCATGCAAATATTATTAATAAAAAAAAAATATTTTTATTTAATTTAAAAAAATATATATTTTTAAATAAAATAAAATTGTAGACTAGCATTTTCTTTTATATGTTGTCTGTGGTTWGCATTCTTAGCCGATATTAGTTTAATTTATATACATCACGCAAATTAGTAGCTCTAACAAAAAAGTGTTAACAGCTGGTTTTGCATTGTTGCTGATTTCTGTTTGTTTACTGGTAAATATGTTTGACATTTTGGGTTTTTACGTTGTTTCCTCACACTTTATTCTGTACCCTTACTGCAGCTTCAAACTTCGTGCACATATGTAAATATGTTTTATTGTATGTATATACATATGTATATTTGTATATGTACATACATAATGTATATAAATTAATATGTGTACACTTCGAGTTTCTAACCTCGCTTTTGCATCTTCTCTGTCAACTGTAAAGCAACTAAGCTCTAGTATTTACGAGTCGTTGGAATTTTATCAGCATGAGATAATGGGCATGCAAATACAAACTTTGCCTGTATTATTACATATATTTGCGTTATAATATATTCCATATAAATACAAACAAATAGAGACAAAAGTGAGAAGTTGTGAAGATAGACTTTATTAAAAGAGGATATAACAAAAAATACATTCTTTTGTGAGTTGAATTTTTAAAAATATTCTGCTAAATTTTGAAGTTGATTCGGCAAATAGCTTTATTTTATTTCCAATTTTTTTCCAACCAAAACTTGAGTGTAGCAGCTTTCAAGTCAGCGGCAGTGTTAATCAATCTCAGCTTTTCAACCTAAAAATATTTTACAGTGCCATGTTATGCACGCATAAAATAATAATTACATTTCTGTTAATCTGGCTGCACATTACTTCAGCTGCAATTTACATTTTTAATGAGTTTATGCATAAATAAAATAACAGCACATACCACATATTTGTCAAAATGCATTAAATTTCATAAATGAAATTAAGAACAGCACGACAGAATATTACAAATCGCTGACAACAGGAAGTCAATGCCACCACTTGTGGCCAATACATGCGCGGTGAGTGACGTGTTGTCGTTTGGCGAGCAGCGAGTGCGTGTTTACATAGCTACTTCGTTTCGACTGTGGGCATTGCTATCATATTTTCTAATTAAGCCAAGCTTGGTAACCGCTTTGACAAGTTACATTTGTAGACACTAAGAATGAAATGCACAACCTACTATTCGCGTTTGCTGAAATGTTAGCTTAAACGTCTTTTTAATGAAACTCGGTTATGTTTTAGATACAAAGTTAAATAAACTGTATATAATGTTTAAAAATGTATCCTACTGTTGACTTGACTAAAATATGAATAACCAATATTATCGTCATCTCAAGAAAATATTACAAAACCTAATGCCTTTCATACATGTAGGGGGCGGTATCAACGGTACTGAGACATATACTAAATGACCTTCAAATGACATCAAACGAATCTAACAACAACATGCTAAAATCCAAAAATGCAAACTATTATCTGCTTTTATTATTTTCCCTCTGCATTGAGGCCACAAAAAGGCAATTCAAACCATTTCAAATTTTAATTTCAATTCAAAAATCTATAAACTGTCTAGTCTGCAGCAATGTCTTCTAATGTCTTGACAAAAACCTGCTATAACAAAGAAGCTGCCAAGTAAAGGTAGATACATTCAATGGCTGATGTTGGATTTCGGCTACCAAAAGCGAAAACTAAACCAAGCAAAAGCAAGAAAATAAGAAAGAAATCCATCAATGGCATCGACAACAACAACAATAACACTTAAAAGAAAGTCGTAAAATGAAACTGCAGTCCAGTTTAAGAGTGTACTGTGCATTGCGACGCGCCGGCTACAAGTCCATGCGGTCTGCTGCTAGCGTCACTCGAGCTGGTCAGACAACGTCGTTAGCAGCAGAAGCACCGGCAGCGGCAGCAGCAGCAATAACTGCCACTCCAACTTGAAAGCCACAACAACAATTCGCTGCAGCTAGCTGCAAAGCAACAAGACAAGTACAATAAACCAGACCCGGCTCAACCAGTGCCCGAACGAGCGCGGACAACTGCAAAACAAGCCACTTTTTTGTGTTGTTTTAATACTTTTGATATATATTTTTTATACTTTTCGCTGCTACCTTTTATTTCATTTCATTTACTTTTTTAATTTCTTTGTAACTTCTTTTGTATTTTATTTTTGCATACACAATCTTTCATACTAAGCCGAATTAGTAAAGAAATTGCGTTAATTCACACATAAACTTGCCCTTTGCTTAACGACCAGTTATCTTTCATTTATCGTTCTTTGTGCGCTTTGCAATTCTTGCTGTTTGCTGTAATTGTGTTGAAGGCGATGACTGCTCTTCTCCAAAGTCTTCGGAATGTGTCGGTTTTCTTAATTTTTTATCACATCAGCTGTACAATGTTTTATAAGTTCTAATATTTATTTTGCTGCAAAAACTTGCATATTTCGTTCCTCATTAGTTTTTATTTACTCGTCGTTTACTTGTCGTTGTTGTTCTGCTGATCGGCTGCTGTGACTGAGTTCGGCGTAACTTTCTGTTCTCGATTTGCATACATATTTGCACATGTTCTTACCAACATACATTAGCGCAATTTACATACATAAATATATATGTATGCGTTGCAATTTTCATATTCTGTCATAAACTTCCTTTCTTGCCTCGTGGCGTTTTTATTTGCTTTGCATTTATGTAAATCTCCGGTCTGGTCGTTTTCTGTCAGTGCAGCTGACCAGCTGCTCGTATGTATATATGTTTGTTTGTATGTCTGTTTACCTTTTGCTTTCGCAAAACTGCATGCACTCCTCTGATTACTCATATCACATATTCGTGCTATTGGCGAAGTAAGGGTTCGACTATTCGATATGGATTACATCCTTCTTTACTTTTATACATTTTTCTGCAATTTTATACCCTCAACAGGGTATGTTAATTTTTTAACATCCAGAAGGAAATGTTAGAGACCTTTTAAAATATCAATATGTATGCATGTTCAACTTGACGAGTTGAGTCGATAACCCTGGTCTATCGATGAATACTTGAAATAATCGCTCAGTTTTTGTGGCATCGAATTGAAATTTTGCACACGTGTTTTCCTCGCCAAGAAGCGGCTCATCTGTCGAAACTGCCGATATCGGACCACCATAGTATATAGCTGTCATACAAATTTATCATTGAAAATCCAGTTTTTGTATGGGCAACTCTTTTATTTTACTAGATATCTTCAAGAAATTTTATATAGATTATTTCTAGAAACAAAGCTATAATTTCCGACCAAATTGTTTAGATCGGACTACTATAGCATATAGCAGTCATACAAACTGATCAGTCAAAATTCAGTCCTCGTATGGAAAACTTTTTTATTTGACAAAAAATCTTGAAATTTTGCGGATATTATTGTTTAAGTCGAAGTTTTAGTCTCTATATAAATTGTTTTGATCGGACCGCTATAGTATACATATGTATATCTTCCCTTATATTCTTCAATAAAAAAACGTGTTTTTCATTAAGCGCCAATTAATGAAAATTTACGCGCTCATTTATCAGGTTATTGCCACCTGCAGAATTTCATCGGCCATGCCATTGACTTTTAGCTGAAAAATTTCGTTAATGTTTCGGGCATGTTCTCGCTTTTCTTGGTGCCTTCGCTTTCCATTCAGAAATACTAAAACGTCGTCGTTTGTTGAGTATCGTTGAATGTTTGTTGACGTTTTGCGCTTCTTACATCTACTTTTTGCCAGATATTTTACTTTTTCTTTAAATTTTGTACCAACTTTCGATTAAAGGTGCTCCGCGTACTTTATATGTTATATTACCCGGTACTTTATATGTAATATTACCTCTCTTATTCTTATATTATGTATTTTGTATTGTCTGTCCTCATTTATTACAAATGTTTTGCGATTTTTTTTTGCGTTCCTGATAACTTCTCCATCTGTGTTGTAGTTTATTAAAAAACGAACAAAAAAGCAACAAAAACATATTCTACGTGTTCCCTGCAATCTTTACTACTCCGATTGCTTGCTTCTTTTCCACAACTTTTTTTCTGTTCACTGCTTGCACCCTATTTTTTAACTCTTAGCCGCAATCACTCGCCGTATGTTTTGTGCAGCACCTTTACATTTACCTCGCATATCTTTTCTTTTTCTATAACATACATCCATACTAATTTCTTTCCGCCTTTCTTGTGAAAAAGTTGTGTTTCTACCGCAGTTTGCTTTTGTTTTTGTAAGAGTCAATTTTGCGTGCCTATCAGCAGTTCCCTCACAACTAGCGAAGTCACCAAAGCGGCCAAAGCAGCAACAGCGTATTGGCGAAACTTCTGCATACATATCTCTGCCGTTTGCCGCTTCTTCTTATTTATAAATTTTATATACCATATTTTTTATTGTTGTTTTTCTGCACCAGCAACTTCTTCCCGTCACTTTTCAGATTAGCCGTGCTGCTGAATGCTGCCACATAAATACATATGTACATACATACGCTGCACTGATTGTGTAGTTGCTTTCCTGCCTGCCTGCCTGCTTGTMTTCTGTTGCTGCCTGCATAACATGACTCGTTGTTGTTATTGTTTTTGCTATGCGCTGATTTGCCTGTTTTGGAGTCTGCAATTCCGCGTCCAATGACTGTGAAGGTCGTTTGCTTGTGCGCTTATGGATTCTTAACCACTTTTCAGTTGTTTTCTTTTATATTTTACTTAATTTTTGCTTTGCCGTTGCGATTATTTCACTTTTCTGCGTTATTTTACTATCAGCGCACGTCAGTTGCCACAGCTTTCAGACTCACTACATACATATGTATAACCTAACATTTTCTTCTTATTAGTTTGCATTATTTTTTTTGCTGTTTTTGTTTTTGTTCACGTTAAATTCTGCAGTGTTGATTTGTGGAATGCGTTTGCATGTTAAGTGGCGAATATACGTTACTTTTCAATAAAAACAAATCCGCCACTCAGGAAGTGGAAAATTAAGAGACGACCAGTGTGTCGCGAAGATGGGGTGAGTTCGTAGTGACATGTTGAGTAAACGAACGAGTAGAGGAAGTTGCGTGTGGGGCTAGACAAATTCGTATAGCCAATTCTAAGTTTATGATTCCAATGGAATGAGGTGTATGAGTTTGTTTTCGAAAAAATGCCGAAAGTCCAAAGATTCGCATATTTTTATCGGAGAGATTCTTTGATGTGTTCTAAGTGATGTTTATCTTAGATGGGTTTTGAAAGTTACTTACCCCGAAAATGGCATGATCTTTTGCACAACAAACAAATTCACAGGCTGTCGCTATTTAAGGGGTTTTATTCACATTCGCATGTGGGTCTGAAAAAAATCGATTTTTTTTTTGTTTTATCAAAAATCTTTTTCCTTCGACAATTTCATGATAAATATATCTAAAAAAGTAGTCTGAAAATTTCAAGTCGATTGAACCAGCCGTTTCCGAGAACGCTCCTCTGGAAAACACTATTTCGAGAAAAACTCAAAAATCTTATTTCTTCGACGATTTCATGACAAATTTATGTAAGATAGTTGTGTGAAATTTTCAAGTCGTTCGCTCCAGCCGTTTCTGAGAACTGTCCTAATCAAATCTCAAAATACGGCTTCGGGAAAAACGTGTTTTTTTTTGAGTTTCGGGACTAGAAAGACTAAGTTAAAAATTCTTACAATTACAACCATTATCTTGAAACTGTTGTCCCAATCAACTTTAAGAGAACTTTTTTGGAGAATGCTATGAATGAATGGATATATTTTACCCAAGAGAACTATACTTTACTTTACTTTATGCAGTTCAAATAATAACATTTTATAACTTTGTGCACCAATTTTCTGAACTTTCCCAGAACTACGATAATTACTGTCCGTCTGACAGTTAAAATGAACTGTTTACCCAAAATATATACCATTTAATGTCGAGTTGCGACACAAGCAGTACTGTTAAGAATATTTCGCAATTTCGGTTACAAGACAAGAATGAAGGGAAAAATAGTAGGAAAAGAAACCCGACATGAAACGAGCCAAGAGACAACAGCTGCCGAGATACAGGAACCCATAACTACACAGTCTACATATAAGAGGCTATGTAGACATACTGCTGTGAGTCGCTACACACATACATGTATATTTATGGGGCACCTGAATCTTAGCAGTATGGTTGTTTGATCGCACTCAGCTGTTCGGTGCCATTGAGGCGAATGCAATTAGCGCACGTAGGTACTCGTAGGTACAACTCGTAACAGGCCAATAACCTTCTTTCTCTTTTCGCACTCAACTCACCTTTGCGACGACCGAACTAAGCAACAACGCAACAATGGTCTAACTAAGAAGAAATTTTCAGACAAACCGACAGACAGACGGACATACTAACATACACAGTTTTAAGACAAAGGCGCTCAGGCGGTACAAAGAGCCCCCGGCAGATTGTGCACCAAATGAACGTCAAAGAGGGGTAAGCGAAAAGCACACACGTTGCTGAAATGGCACGGCCACAAGAAGGTTTTAAGCAGCATATTCATAATACGAAATACAAGTACAAAACAGAATTACAACACGTCTATTTTTGTTTTTGTAGCTGATCGCATTATTTAACTACACAATTACATTTTAACCTATGATGTTTACGAATTCAGCACCTTGGTGCACAACTGTAAAAATTTCGCAATTTGTAAAACAAGCGCCGTGCACATAACTGTTCTTCATAATATATTTTACGTTAATTCTTAAGAAATCGAGTTTGTATCTCCTTTTACGATTGTGTTTTTCATATAACCGGTTTTATGGTTTGATACGTTGTTGTTGTTGTAGCCAAATGTAATTTTGAATTCATGTGAGCATTGTAGTAAAAATTAGGTTCTGTAAACATGAGGTCTTCGGAGATTTTGTTTATGAGAAGAAAGGTAAAGAACGTGAGCGTGAAGGAAGAGCATCTCCCTAAAGGTAGAGAGCTAGACTGGATAATGTTGCTGGGCTTCATTTTATATAAAAACAAGAGAAAAAACGAAGCTAGGGTATTACCTAAATATGTAGGTGTACTTTTCTATTTTAATTTTTTTCGGTCATATTATCCTAAATTGGTCCGATATCGTCGGCAGTTAGTTAGGGAGAAAAGGACGTGCATCGCAAAGACTGCTGCTAATCACCCTGATCATTAAYAGGGTTGTTGTTGTTGTTATAGTGGCAGAAAACATTCCTGAAGTAATTTGGAGGAATGGTGTTGAGTTGACAGTCTTTGGACGGCTAAACTTCAGCTCTATTCCGGTTACTTAGACTTGACTGCGATGGGAACAGATCATTTATAGATTCTCCGACGTTGCGGTTTGGGTTTTATAAACTTTGTAGCACACTTAATATACTCTGTTCAGTATATAATAAACTAAAGACCATTGAAAATATTAGTTTGCCTTATACCATTCTTATCAGAAGATTTCGAACCAAGAATAAGTCTCCTTATGCTAGTTTTAAACTGCAATTTCTTGATTGAGCAATGTCATTCTTGCTTATTTGTAAATAAAACTACCACCAACTATCGATTTTCGATAACATTGTATCACAAATCAACTGTCATAATTATTTTCGTGTGTGCTTTTATATTTGCTTTGCTCGAATTTAAATTAAATTTGCACTTCATATCCTGAATTTAAGAAATTCGTGCTCAAAACTAAAAAAAATACTCTAAATATTATTTTCCATTGTTGCTTGCCTGCCTCAAATGGTATTCAGTTAGGACATAACTGCTGCCACCCACGACATTTCTCATTACTGCAACCTACTTTGAGTTATTTTGGCGCACAAATTTCATTTCCTTCTAATGCCTGACACTTTTAACAAACGACCTAGAAATGAGAGCCCCCACCACCACACCTTCTACAAATGATTGTGTGTTTGTAGACGCCAATGTACGCGCAAGTTGGCAAATGACGCGTGCGCAAACACCAAAAAACCAGCCAACATTTGGAAAGGACATTACGAACTATAAGTGACGCGGTGGTTGAAATTTCAAAATATGAAAAGTTTTATGCTATAAATGGCGCAGCAACAGCTGGAAGGCTGACCTAACCTCAATAAATGACTGTTGTAGGCGGTGCAAGTGGTGGTGGTGTGGTAATGATATGAAAAGAAAAACAACAAATTTATACACACGGAGTTTCGTGGAAGTCAGACTTTTGTGTTTTCGTTTTTGTTTTTGTTTTTGTTTTTCTTCAATAAAGTTTACACACAACTGAAGTTGCACTAGGGAAAGGAGCGCAAGTTGTGCAAGTTTAGCATTTGCTTGGCTTTCTCAGCTTTGTGTTTGCTAAATATTGAATAATGTCCGGAGTAACGAAAAAATGATTGAATAAGTCATACTTTGTGTGGCTTTAAAATGTCGTTTAATCGGGTATAAATAGCCGCAGTCATATGGGGTGCTGAAATCAGACGACAAAAGCAACAAATAATGAATTTGATTATGACGTCAAGGCAAGCGGACGAGGGTGTGTACGGTATGCAAACAAAGATATTAATACCAACACACTCATGCCATTCATGCAACAGCCGAACATAGCGTTAGATGGTTGGTAGATACGCGTGCTCGGCCTCAGCTATTCCAAGGCTCAGGAGTGGTTTCGCACGGTATAAAAATAGACAGACACGAATAAGGCGAAAGAAATGCAAAAATTATACATACAAACAACAAAAACTTTTAACCACAGGCAACAAGAAAGCGAAAATAATAATAACAACATCGTGCGCCACCAACAAAATGTGTGTGTGGGGGGCAGCAACGTAACGGTGACGCGTCTGTGCAAATAGCTGTGGTTCAAATTATTCATGCTTATGGCTAAAAAATATCATTTACTCGGTGTGGCATTTAATTTCAATGGCACTACGAGTACAACCGAGCTTGTGTGGCTAGTGCGCGGGTGTGTGTGTCTGTGTTTGTCATTCGAATGCCAATATGTTGTAAGTGTTGTTTTTGGTGGCGACAGCAGGCGGTTGGGTGGCTGGCTGAGAGGAAGGTGAGTAATTGTAGGAGGCGAAAGTGGATTTTTCGTAATTCAATCCGCGCTTGAAGGAATTTCATCTGAAAATGTAGTGGTCACTCAAGCGTGGAAGTGGCTGGCAAAAAAATGCTAAAAATTAAATATTTAAAAGTTATGTGGTAAAGTATTTAATATTTGAATAATAAGTTGAAAATTACTTGTACAAAGATATTTTTCAATTGAGGCTTAAGTGGCTTTTAACGGCTTCAAGGTGATGAAGTGTGAATTTTATAAAAAGCTGGAGTCTTTTTTAATTTTTTTTTACAAGTTTGAAATTAAAAACGCTGAATCGTTTAGGAAATCCACTTGTTATATAGTATATGCGGTGACAGCCTACATTTAATCGAGAAAGTGTCTGTGGTCATCAAACAAACATTGTAAAATTATCGCATCTAAAATCTAAATGGAATAATAATCTAAAAGAATAATTATAAACTAACTATCCTTAAATATCAATCGATAAACTAATTATTGATAAAATACCTACTGTTTAATAAAAGTAAAAATCACCAAAAAGACGCTTTTGCTCCGTTTATATTAATTTACAGCAAAAACTAAAATAAATAGTTATGTAAAAAAATATTTATCGATAAATTATCAATCAAATCGATAAAAAGTATTACTCAAATAGTATTAAATTTCCGCATTAAAAGGCCACTAAAAATAGTAATCAATGAAATAAATAACCTATAAAAATAACTATCTTTAGCTTAATAATTGATTAAAACAATAAACAGTCTTCGATTATAAAAAATTGATAAAAGTAATATCGATAAATAGTGTCGATTGATCGATTTAGTATAATAATAATTGATAAAAAAGTGTGGATCGATTGATTTAGTATAATCATAATTGAACAAAAAAGTGTCTTACTCAAATAATATAAAATTTTCTTATCACAAATTCATAAAAAATAGTAATAGATAAAAATAATTACCTACAAATGACTATCGTTAGCACAATAATTGATAAAATCAATAAATTGTAAAAGTAATCTTTGATTATAAAAAATTGATAAAAGTAATATCGATACATGTTATCGTTCGCTCGATTTATTATCGATAAAAATAAGAAAAGATAAAATTGATAACCAATATAATATACACTTATAAGCTTTATTAAGTAAAAGTTGTCTGTGTAACAATTTATTTATGTATATAATAGAATTAAAAAAAAACTTACTACAATGGAAGAAAAATAATGCTCCTTACAAAATAATAATGTATAAAATAACTATCGATAAAAATACTTGATACAGAATTTAATAAAAAAAAAATGTTCTTATTCAAGTGGTTACCATATCGAAAACGAGAATCGATAAAAAAAATCTATAAAAATCGTTAAAACAATAATTGTAAATAATTTATCGATAAATTGGAATCGATAAAAATAATGTCGATAGATTGTGATCGATAAATACAAAATTTATAAAAAATAATGAAAGATAAAATTAAAAATCAATAAAAAGACACTTATATTCTTAGTTAAACAAATAACTGTTATGTATAAATTTATAAAACTGATTAGTAAAATGTAATAAAACCCCTTTTTAATACCTTATCAACTTTTGACACCAACAGCGATAACGTTATATAACCAAACTTAAAAATCATTCTGTATTTCGATTGATTAACGGAATTTTATTTAGTTCACTTAATGCGAAACCTTTGGCAGCTTAAGAATTGCAAAGACAAGTACTATAACTGTACATATGTGTTAATATAAAGATTTTGATATAACCCACTGCAAGTAAATAACCATATTTTATATATTTTTTGTGCTTTCCTGAACCAGTTGCCAATTAGTGAGGCAAAAAGCTGAAAATACCAGCGCATGTTCACTTATCAGTAAAATGAATGATTAGAGTAGCCAAAGCTGTTTGTGTCAGTCAATTTTATCAGACTTACCCAATACTTAAATACTTAGGTATAAACATGCATACATACCGCTTTATGGCTATAGCAATGTTGAAGGAACAGTGCAAACATTGTCTATATTTAAGTAGGTAACCTGTTTTAAACAAAGGAACCATTAGCTATAAATATTTTCTAACTTTTTGCGTTGTTCATATAATACAGCGAGTTTGAATTTTTTTCACAAATCATTCGTCATTAGCCATTGACAATATCTTATTTACCTACATATGTATGTGTTACTTTTGGTATTGAATTTTTATGTGTTTTTTGCGCTCAAAGACTTTTATTTTTTAAATAATCAGAATATTCCTTTATATCAGCTTTGAAACTTCTAACAAAATTAACAAATTTTATACGCGAGAAATACAAATTTTAGTTGTAACTGAATATATTTAATTTTATTTTTTTCCAATAATAATTTCGTAAATATTTTTTAATATACTTGAAGCAGTTAACATGTCACATTTGATGAAATTATTGTAGTCTGTATGACCTACATATGGTACATTTATTCACCATCTACCCCTGTCATCGATGATATTATAATGTCTTATCTTTCTAAACGTTTTATTAAGCACCATTTATCAACTCATCATAAAAATATAATCCAATAGGGATTAATTGGTGACAAAATAAGATAATTACTTAAACATAAGTATAATAAAAATCACCCACATACATATATCACACAACCATTATCTCGCTTCGACGAATATTGCACATTCGAAAGTCGAACATTATCTGTGTAAATATGCTTGATACGTTACCCTGCATGTTACCTATCGGCGAAATCACTGGTTATTTCACCAAAAACGCTGGTTATTTTACCTAAATCACTGGTTATTTAACCGAAAGTGGTACCAGTTATTTTCGTTAAAGTTGCTATTAGTTTCTTAGGAACATATGGACAAATCTAACCGAAATTTGTGTGTATTCGTAAGCGTCTATCTTACGCATAAAGGTAATTATTTGATTGCTATTGTTTGTAGTATATTGGCGTTTCGGAAGTCGTGAAATATAAGTTATTTTTTTCCTTGCTCTATATTCATCATACACGTGTCTTACCTGCAATCGTTGTTGATTGCCACCGTAACTTTAAAATATATTCACTGTGATATCTTATCGATTGTTGCATTGGTCGCATATTTTCTGTGGACTACGTGCTTTTCACCATTACTTGCGCTCGTTTTTCTGCACTTTATACGCAGTTTTCTTATTTTTCTTTTCTTGTCTTTCATACGAAAACGTTGAAAAACTTAAATTACCAAACTACTAACTTTCAGCTACTTAAACGCCTGTACTACATACCACTACACTTATATTAGCATGTTTTCAAAGCAAATATAAAATCGCAGAGACTATAAAACAAATCGTTAAGTTGCTAAGAAAAAAAGTTATCAAAACATAAACTTTCGCCACTAACTGTTGACCGTACACAAAACTTAAATATCGTAAAATGAAAATACATTTCTTTTGCAGTAAAATATACTCACATATGTAAAAATATTGTGTTTTTTTTAGTTAATAGTTGTCTGTGCGACAATTATGCAAATCGCTCATTGAACTTCATTTTGACATATTTCTTACATACTTTTTCCCTTCCTTTATGCGTTTTATTGTATTTAACAACGTGTTGGCTTGTGTGTTATCTTTAGCAATGTTTTTTCTTTTTGTTTTTTGCAAAGTGACTCAATTTGAAGTTTATTAGCATTATTTGTTTCAGCCACTTGAACTTATTCACCACTATCTGACGCCAACAAACGCCATTTGCCCACATTAGCGGCCTTTGTGCGTATTTATTTTAAAATTTTTTTGTTTGTGTTTCAGGCTTGAATTTGCAAAACATTTTCATTGCTTTCAAATGTAAATTATTACATTAATGAATTTACGAATTTGCGCATATTCCAGCACAAAAAAAAAAATATCCCAGTAAAACCAACAAAACACTTTCTAAAACCAATATTTATTAGACAGCTGGCAGCTGTGGTGTATATAGTATAAACCAGATATCATCCCGCTGTGTTTTCAAACGTTTCTCCTTTTCATGTTATACAAAATTGAGTTACGATTGTAGAAATTTCTTTCGTAAACATACATATTATTGGTCGACATTTAACTCACATATAACAATGCTTACCTGTTGTGCTAAAAATAGCTTTAGAACTTTATTTGTTTATCATAAATTTTTATCAAGAATTTATATTTTACTGATAAGCTTTAATCAACTTATTGCTAAATAAAATTTTTTTTTTTTTTGCAGGTTTGTGTACTCCATTTCACGTTTGCCTTTACCGGCTGTTAAACGGCCATGCTGGTGATAATTTTGTAGTGATATGCATTTGAAAGTAGTGGTATGGTGTGGGCTTACATAAAAATACAATTTCTTTACAGCAAAAATTGATATGAATATGATTCACTGAGCTTTCCTGCCGTGGCATACTATATGCCAAGTTCTTATCTTACATACATACATATGTACATATTGGTTATTCAACAAAACCCAGACTGCATTCGTGTTTGCTAATGTAAATGTGAAATATTCAAGGAATTAAATTGAAGAAGAAAAATGTTAACTTGCGCTGACTTGGAGTTATTGTATAATGAGTACGCAATTTAAAAGTTTCCATACAAAAACTTTTTTTTTGATTGCTGCGCGTTTTTCTTTAATGCTTATGAAAAATTATAAAAAAAAAAGAAAAAAATTAAAAATAAAAAATTTAAAAATAAAATTTAAAAAAATTATAAAAAAAACTAAGAAAAAAAATTAAAAAATAATTTAAAATAAGCTATAAAAAATTATAAAATTATATAATATTTAGTTTCTCAAAACATTGCGGCATTTGTTAGCAATGAAAAACACACCACAGTCACATATCGATTAAAAATCGAAGCGACTTCACCAACGCGAAACATCAGCTGGTTTTGTTTACATCCACTATTGATCTTTTTACATATTTACATATTTTTATTTGCATTTGCCAATTTTGATTTCAACGAAAACTTTTATTGCAACAAATTATTGTGCATTTCGTGTACTTAATGCTTAAAACTATAACAATTTAAAGCGTGCAACTCAGCTACTGCCTGAAGCATATAAAATTAAGTGCAGTAAACATGTGCGGCTTGTTTGATCTGCAACAAGCAACAGCAGCACCCCTGGATTGCTGTTTTAAATTAGAAAACCTAAATAAGACAGACATTATCTTACTTATATATAAGTATGTATATATGTATTTTATTTGCCACTGCAATGTACAAACACACAATGGGAGCATGTTCTAGAAGCTAGCGCAAACAGACAAACAGCACAATCTCGGGCACCTCAAGAATAAAAAGAGAAATTTGTGACGTTAAATAAGAAGTAAGCACCACCACACTTGTACGATTATCGCATAAAGTTTACGAAAACAAAAATACAAATGTGTGGTGTAAAAATAACATCAAAATAGCGTGTTGCATTCCAATACACAATGGAGCAGCGCAGCGAAACTGGAGAACGCACGAGCGCTATCAGTACCAGATCGCGGCAGATTCTATACATACAATACAAAAATAACGTTTGTGTACATGCGTTGAGCTACTAAAAGTGAGACATTGCTTTGATGCTGCAGCAATGTTGTTCTTACGCATGTTGTTTGTTGCTGCTTAATGTTTGCGGCATTGTGTATTTTTGTGCGGCGATATGCTGATTATTCTAAACATTAACGACGCATCAACACAAACGTCAAGCGTACGCAAAAGT
Source organism: Bactrocera latifrons (assembly GCF_001853355.1). Taxonomy (NCBI): domain Eukaryota; kingdom Metazoa; phylum Arthropoda; class Insecta; order Diptera; family Tephritidae; genus Bactrocera; species Bactrocera latifrons. The sequence continues at coordinate 281,347 of NW_017535407.1, forward strand.
AGGGAAATCTGCATTTTGTGCTGCGGGGCTTTGTGTGTTGGGTGTCAAGTCTATGTTGCACTTTCCCATCATAACCGCCATGGCTGGCACTGTGTGGCGCGCGTAGCAGGGTAGCAACGCCGGCGGCCTCAATCGGGTCTGATAATATTGCGCGTACAATCAGAATTATTGTGCACAGCTACATATGTATGCATATATTCAGCTGCTCGTTTGCAAAAGCGATGCCACCTCTTGCTGTCATTTGCCGCGTCGTATTCGTCCCCTTCAACATTATCAGCCAGCCTAGCCTCATAGCGTTTGTCATAAAATAAAAGAAATAAAAAGAAAAAAAGTTGCGAAAAAATCGTTACAAGACATTAAAAGTAAAGTGAAAATAGACAAACAGCACGCATGTGGAGCGCGGCTGCGGCAAATCATATATAAAGCCGTTTTGTTTACTTTTTTTCAGGCAAATATTGCCATATGTGCGAAAAAACTGTGTGCACACTGGCGGTAGTCCCCAGCCGAATGCTCGTCAATGCAATTTGGTGTTGTACGCGTTGGAATGTCAAGGACATCGTAACACTTTTATGACTGTCATTTGCATAGAGATGCCTTTTATTATTTTTTTTTTTGTAGTAATGATGATAGCACAGGGTGCCTGGCAGCTTTCTAAGAAGTAAATGACCGTCTGCAAATTGTTACGGTTCAAACCATCGAATGCAACTCTGTATCTGTTTATGACATGATCTCTCGTTGTTTGGCTAGAACCATGTTATAAGTTAAAATAAAAAGAAAGCCATACTTTTTGCATTAAATTAAAGATTTTATATGGCTCGATTTTAATAAGCTTCTCTTGAGCGGCTGAACGGAACGTAATCAAGGAAAACCAAAGATTTCTTTATTCTAGACCAATACTGGAGAATAGTGCATATCCTCACATTTACTTCAACTCCAACTTGCAGAGTAACTCTTCCATCAACATAAATCAACTAGGCAACAAATCAATCAACCATTTCTTCGTTTAACTGCCTAAACAACAACAACGGTCACGGTCGCATGCAACTTTAAAATAGCGTTCTGCTCATTCACCAATTATTTACACTTCACCTTCAACTCTTCTTCATTTACGCTAATAAATGCTATAAAACGTCTTAATGTTCTTATTGTGCCTCGGACGCACAAACAATATTGATTTATGCAAGTACAGACCTCTGGAGCCACCTATAAACGATGCACATGCATGCGGACTTACAACCGGCCACATGCACAGCCATTAAACCACTTGATTATCCAGCCATTCATTCATTCTTTTATATACCCCCTAGGCCAAACGCCATTCATAGCCATAAATACAACACACCAGACCATATAAATAGACGCTATTCATGCCTCGTGGTGCGTCCAACAATGTGTGTCCATTTAGCGTGCGTATGCCAAGCGCTGTAATTAATGCAAAAAAATGATTCGCCACGCATCCACCCACATGCATGTAGTCCAGCGCTTATTGACGCTTTTACCATATGGATTACAATTTTATTGAAATTAAGTTTATGGCACGCATCGTAGCTTAGAGCCATATGCCACCCATGCTATTTGCACCAGAGGTGGTGATGATGCGTCAATCCAAGAATATTGTGTTATGCGCGAATTACGCGGAAATGTGGAGATTTTCATACCTTAGATGACTAGTTTCTGTTTTTTTTTTTGTTAATACAAGATTCTCCGGTCAGACCCTATGAATAGCGCAACATTTTTTAACCGGAGTGGTAGTTGACTCATACTTATTTTTCTGTATCTATGTACTGAAATAATTGTGTTTAAAAAGTTTAATTAATCAGAGATTAATTATAGATCGGTCCATATATAGAAACCTTTCTCAACGGTTCTAAGCGAAATCTTCAAACTGGTTTCAGTTAGCCAAATAAAATAATATTTTTCTAAGCAAATGGCATTACTCAACTATTGTTTTCATTTCCACTACAGTCGGGTCCACATAACCGGAACGGACCAGAATTTTTATCCGACCAGTACTGCCAATTCAGCAGAATTCTGCCGCTACAATAAAAATAACTAACAAGTGTTTTAAAAACGCTGCGAAATCACTTAACCGTTGGTTAACTAACCAGCGCATAATGTACTTACTTAAGGGCTTTTATCGAATTTTGGATTTAAAAAAATCGATATATATTGAGTTTATATACATATATTTGATAATATTTTTCAGAAATTGGCAGTTAATCCGGGAAATAGTTTTGGAGATATTTGTAAAAATTATTTAACTTTGTGTAACTCCTTAAAAAGCTTAATTATTTCGATACAGTCATATATTTTTGCGAAAACCGTTTTTGACTCAAACATGGTTTTGAATACTCGGCGAACTGCTGGTTAATTAACCCGGAGATAAAATATCATACGAGGCCTTCTAATTATCAATAAAAAAATTTATAGTTTCCAATAAACCACTTTTATTTTGAAAACGAAATATCACTTAACCAGTGGTTAATTAACCAGGAGATAATGTGTATACCTAGAGCGGTTTTTACAATGTCTGGTCAGCAACCATCTGTGTGTTAAGTTCTGGTTAACTTAAACATATCTGACAGATGGCTGCTAAACAGACATTGTGAAAACATCACTTAAAAGATATTCATACCCGATGGTATGTGCCTTAATCTTATGAATACACACTACTGTTGAGATGCAGCATTTTTAAGACGCCTCTACGCACCGCTCATTTCTATTCTTTAAGACTTCAAATGGCTTATAATTTTTCATCTAGTCAACATTCAATCTTAATCAGCACCAGACAAACTTCCTTCACTTTAATATTCGCAAGAACCCCAACTCCTTTTTGATTTTTTTGTTCTTTTTTTTTTTTTGTCGTCAGTTTTAATTAACTGATATTCAACCATTTTCCGCATTTCAAATGCCAACCAATCAGGCTTACCGTCTGCTCATTTCCAGCCACTTTCACGTGCTCGCTTTGTCATTACAAATTCTAGCTAAAGCACTAAACTATTCTTTGAATGAAAGTGTTTGAGGTTTCCTGCCTTTCTCTGCGCTCTTAGGGGACCACCGTAACATTTTGATTTTCATTAAGCCACTAGACGGGATGTAATTTTGCAATTAGTTGCATGACAAAGTGTAGCAAAAAAAAAATTTGTGATAAAAACGTTTTAAAAAATTTACTGTTACTGTAGCATTGCTATCAGCATTCTCAAGCTTCAGCTGCCTTCTCTATGTAAGCATTGTTGTATTGATGCCGCAACATGATTCATTGCTTTTAACGTTTTGTCCATAATTTCCTGCTTTTCCAGCTAATATTTATCAGACTTTGAGAATGCTGCGCGCTGCGCTCCCTTTCTATGCTGTATTCTCTATGTTTGTAAGTATTTTGTTTGCTTTCTTTTGTACTTCCCTAGCTACGCTAAGAATTTGCTCAGCAATTTCCGTCTTTCGCGGAACTGCTACTAAGTTTCCTCCTTCTTCTCGGCTGGTGCTGTGCGCGTCTGCCGTCAGGCTTCCTGTCAAACGACTGGCTGGCGCTCCACCTTCTCGCGCTTTGCAGTAATATAATGCCTGACAGTTTTCTCACTGCGCCTAATTGAGTAGGAAGGCATAGGCAGGAATTGTAGGCATCATCATCATCAGCAAGTGTGGTGTCGTCTGATCATCGCCTCCCGGTCCTCAGTGCCGGCGTTCCCTAACTCTTGTGTCTATTGTTTTCGCCAACGAGCTCTGCAAGTGCACTACTTAACTTCCACTTCTGCAGTGGTCGGTCCCTTCTGCTCTTGCAATTTTATTCACTCATTCGTTCATTCATTCGTTCACATGTCGTCGTCGTCGTCGTGCAGCGAATGTTACATTTTTCCACAGTTGCACATTTTCCGGTTGCATCGCAGTCCGCCACCGCCACCGTCGTTCGTTGCCTGTAAATTAGTTCATTGCTTTGTGTGTGTGAGTATTTATTGTTGTAATTGTCGGTAGGTAAGCTCTGCCTGTGTGCCTGCTAATTGTGTATATGAAGTTTGAAATGCTTTTGCTCTCTCCTCCCTCTCGCACCGCTGACGTGCTTGTGCTTGCTTTGTGCTCGCCTTCTTTGGCATCATAAAAATTTTGAGTTATTTTAACGCTTTAGAAGTCATTATACAAATATTTCCTATTTTTCTTACGTCGTCGTTGTCGTTCGCCCCTCCATTTTGCTAACTTTATTTCATTTTTTTCTCATTTGTAATTTATACGCGAAATTTAATGATTTTGTCTGTTGGCTTTAAAGTTGTTTGTAAGTTTTATTGGTGTTGCCATCTGCTTTGGAGTCTGGCTACAATTTTCGTGGTAAGAAGAGCGATGTCGTTTCTAACTCATATTCGTGTAAACTAAGTCGGTTTTCTATAAAAAAAAACATTTTTTTAATGTTTTTAGCTTGAAATGAGCTTCCAGTTTCTTACTGGTTGCAGAACTTTTACACTGAGTTCCTTGTTGCATATACTATGTACTAAAAACTAGGTCTAGTAAAAAGAAATCCATTATTTTCAATGGTTTTCATAAGCTCCTCTGGAGGTGAATTTTTCACGGGCAAATTCATTCGCCATATATAGTAACAGGTAGTAATCACTTGATGCCAAATCCACACTAGAACGTAGGTGCATAAGAGTCTCTCAAGCAAGCCTCCGGATACTTTTGGTAAGTCAACATCGATGCGTGTGACCTGGTGCTGTCCGGTTGGAGCAAAATTCCCCTTCTATTGATCAACCTTGTCACGTCTGTGCGATTTCTAACTTCACTTGGTCCAATTGTTGACAGTAGAGTTCCGAGTTAAGACTTTGGCCTTAAGGGAGCAGCACATGTTGTATAAATCGCTGCCAAACATATAGAAAACCTTCCTAGACGTTAATTCCGGAATGGCTAGGCCATGACCATTTCCGCTTGAGATGGTCGTAAGAAGAGACCCAGTTGTCATCAGCAACAAACCTCGGCGTCAGAAAGGAATCACTTTTGTTGCGATTTGAAATTTGGTCTATAAAGCTTTTTTTCGCGTTGACTCGTGCATATCTTGAATATTTTTTGTATATACTCTTATTTAAATGATCTCAAACGGGTTTTTGTGCAATCTTTAGCTCGTGTTGACAATCGGAATAATATTTACATGACAGTCGAACTCGACAATGTCCACTCATTGATCGATGACTTCGATAGTCCAATTTTCGATGACTCATTCGAGCATTTCGAAAATGGACCTCATAGGTGAAAAAAATTTGGCTCGAAGACGTTGGATCTTCTTGGAATTTTTCAAAAATCGAGCGGCTTCAAAAAAAAGCCTATTGGAAAAAGTACCTCTACGTGGATCACCCGTTACAATGCTGGGTACGCTTTACTAAACTCATTTATTGTGAAAATAATAGGTTTCTTTTTAATATGCCACATTTAAGGTCAAGTAAAAAAAATCCATAATTTTCCCAATAGATAGCTATGCTGACTTTTCACCATAAACAAATGCATAATTCTGTTGAGATTTACAGTTTTTCGAAAGAAAATCATTAACCGTATATTTTGAAAGTTAAATTGTATTGGCATTAATTTCCATTCAAAACCGTTTTGGGTGTGTAAAGTTTTGTTTATTTACCAATACATACGTATGTACATATGTATTTAACACGAATGTAGTTCAAATTGTATGCCATACGATTTTCGCTTCTAATATCATTGAGGTTAGACAAACCCGATTTGGTTTAAAATTGCGCGTACGTGTTTCGCCGGCCGTTTAAACTTCCCTCTATGACGCATTTAGCGCAAATGGTCAACCGAAAGCGGCAACGTACAACGTTTTCACAATTATCAATTTGTACAGGCACACACACACACACACATACATACATACATACGTGTTTACAATAAAAAATGATATGCCATACAGTCGAGTGAGTGGTGTGTTCGAAATGCATAATTATTTTAGCATTTAATGTATAAAATATCTATGCAAAAACATAAACAATGCAACAACAACAATAATGTGATTGGCCAAGAAGTCATAACAAATGCACATAATACATATGTATTTTTTATTTTTATTAACTACGCCTTGTACGCAAGCAATTTATTTTATAAACAAACGAACTTAAGTGCAAATAACTTTTTATTAAAAAAAAAAAAAAAAATAGAAAAATAAACAAAATATATTTTTCAAAACCGTTACTCTGGCTACTCTAAATTCCGTAACAGCAAAATTTTTGATTTGCATCTTTGTACGTGATTGAAATTCTGATTTAAAAAGCGAGTTCTGGTTTGGCAAAATTGTGTGCAAATAAAGCTTTATATATTTATTTTTATACAAATGGATTTAAAAGCAAGAAAAACATGTGTTTTTTAAAGTTACTAAAATATCACATATTTTTCAGAAAGTAGTTTTTTTATATTAAAAAAAAAAATTCAAAACATTTCCAAAAAAACTGTGATCGAAGGTTGAGGCGCCATTTAAAAAAAAAATTTTTTTAATTTT